>NC_088875.1:9751524-10051524 GCF_032884065.1 Artemia franciscana | reverse complement strand
TATGGATTCTGGTAGGAACGTCTGATTCATATCATACTTTTAGAAATAAGTAATTTCTTACACCACTCGGCCCTTCCATTTACAGAATTTAATAAACAAAAATATATAAAGAGTAAAACGGGTATAATATATAAACAAAGCAGTGAAAGAAAAAATTTATTTATTCCACTGCTTTATTTAAATATTTTACCCAATTTTCTCTCTACATTTTTATTTAATAAATTTTGTTCTTTCCAAAATATTCCAAAGAAATCCAGAAAATAAATGAATAAACAGCAGTGCTATAAGGCCAATGGCAAATGCTTAAATCTGATGTTAAAGGTCAATCCTAAACATCTTAAAACAACAATGATAAAGAATAACTAAAAGAAAAAACTGAATACCTGAAAAGCCAAATAGGCTAAGCATGTGAAGACTAAAAAGCAATGAAAAAAAATATCAGAGACTAATACCAAATAAAATTCTAAGTAACTAACACTAAAATTGCGAAAATCTTAGGCGATTAGTAGCAAATGAAATGGGAGGTATTCTGCCTAGAAGTTCGTATTTCATCCTAAATACCAACAGAGAGAGAAGTTATCAAAAAGCTGAAAAATAAACAAAGGCTAAATAAGCATAAAGCCAAAAAAAACCAACGCACTAATACCCCGTAAAAAAAAAAATAGATTTTCAAACACGAATAAATAAAATATCCAAGGAACAAGCTCTGAAGGTAAAATATTATAATTCATTTATAGCCTAAAAGCCTCTTTAGGTAGAATCTTTACTAGAATTCAAAACGGTACCGTGCGTTCAGAATTTTCATGAAGAACCGTCCAAGCCGAGTGGTTAGTGTGCTAGACTTGAAACCCGTTGCCCATGAGGACGGGGGGTGTGAACCCTGATGCGGTTGTTTATTTGGTTTGAACGAGGGTTAGTGGTGTGATTCTGTAAGCTCAGCCAGAGAAAAGAAGATATAAAGAAAAGTTGAATAGCAAAGGTGTAGGGCTTGTTCATTGCTGAAAAGAGTTTGGAAGCGTAGCAAGATGAGTAAGCAAACTAAGATTGCAACACTGGAAGGAATCGCAACGACTGTGGTCATATTTCATTTTGAAATATGGTCGCACGAAAGCCCAAGGAAGATTTGTTAACGATTTTCCAGATAAATTGCCGTATGATGATCTTGGATACTAGTTCGACTAACCACCTTTCAAGCTAGACGAAAAGCGCGTTTTGATCCCACCTTCTGGGCTGCAACGAAAGCAATGTTATGATTGCTTGTCATTTTTTACGGTATAAAGGATACCAGATTACCAAAGATTGTGCTTTTTAGCCATCCATCTGGGGTTAAATAAAGATCAGGTCGTCTCAGTGCTGCCAATTGCTTGGTCTAAGTAGCGCCGCCTAAAAGTGAAAATGCGCTGAATAAACGATTTTCCCCACAAAAATATGCCGATTCGTAAAATCCTATACGCAACCACCTCAAAAATCGCCAAAATGGCGAAAATGCGCCATATCTGGCCACTCTGGATGGTCTCCGAACGTTGTGAGAAGAAAGGAATTGAAAGAAATTGTAATTTCATAAAGTTTGGATAGGTGGAAGCTGAGGAAAAGCGTATGCAGTTGTGTTGGCCTCTGGTGCCTCGACTATACAGTGAGCTGTTAGTGGTAGTAGTAATAGTGGTATACGCAGTGCTATTTTTTTTCAAATCCCAAAGCAAAATTTTTGTTTTTATTGTGAGGTTTCCTGTTTATCAATAAATGCTAGTCTGTTTATCTGCTGTAGTCTTACAAATATATGTTACGTTTATATAATGTCTTTCGTTTGAAGTTTAAAATTTGTTCTTTACTTCCCTCGGAGAGAATTCATGTTTTCGTTATTTTTTTTAGTTTTTGTTTTTTTTTTTATTTTGTTAAACTATTTTTTAACACTTTAAATCAAATTTTGATTGAAGTCTCAAATCAAGACCAACTGTTTGAAAAAAAAACAAAAAAAAAAACACATGAATAGTAGAAAATGCTTTTAAGTATTCCTGAAATTTGAAATAAGCGTAAGACTTTTTTGACAAAATGAGTCCTTTGTCATGTGCAATATTTTCTGTTTAAATCCAGATGTAAAACCATTGTCACTTAGTCTTTTTTTTCTCGGAGAACATATAAAATAAGTCATCAGAGATGACGTCACTTTTCTTAATGGCCGGAAAATTATGTCAACAAAGCGGAAGCTTGGAATACTTTAACAAAACAATACAAGGACTACAATGACACATAAAAATCTCATTTGCAAATACTTTGATGAAAGCATGGATTACAAAGACGTCCGAGATTTTTGTTCGTGGGCGGGGGGCTTTTTTCGGGAGGGGGGGTACAAAAAACTTAGAAACACATCAAAAAATAATTATATGAATTTTGTTTGCATTTTTACGAGTCGAACAACATTTTTTGGGGGGAAGGGGAGCTTCAAGCGCGATAACACCCCGAATAGCCTGTGGCCTCGGTGGATGCTATGAAATCAAATTTGAAAGAGAAAGGAAATAGAATTCAATCAAAAATTTTATATTGGTTGTTAAATACACAATAATTTGCCTGGAAAATGAATCTTGTGAAGGTCTAAAACAGGAGTTCCAAAACGAAGGTACACACACCGCTAGGGAGCTGAAAAAATTTTCAGGGTGATTTTCAAACAAAAAATTCCACGAACTTTCTTAAAATGGCAGATTATTCTCTTTTGGTATTTGCCCAGTGAACAACTAACTGAAGAACTAAATGAATTAACTCTGTACCTATTCGGAATAAATAACCAGTGAAATACTTTTGAACTGTTATTGAAACTTGTTAGATAAATTTATAAACTTATATGTGATTACCGCTTAGGTAAATTTATAAACTTATATGGGATTACCGCCTAGGTAAATTTATAAACTTATATGGGATTACTGTTTAAGGATTATTTATGGATTTTGGCTCTGAGTTAGTATTCAGCACTACTAACATCCGAGTCGTGCATTGAAATACTTGGATTACTTGCAATTACTTGCAAATTTGTGGATTACTTGCCCCACTCAAAGATGAGTATTATTTATTCTTATTGCATTCATTCAGCCAGTGCGGATCATCTCATAATTGTGCTTATCGGGAACTTCTCTGTGGATATACCTTTTTTGCTTAATTGTTTTCGGACTGATGCCGAGTCGTGAGTGAAATTTGCTCATCATTGACAATTGGAATACCGGTACGCTCTATTATTGCCCAGTTTTGAACTTTGTTCAGCACAATCTCGATGAGGGGTCAGACAATCAATCGATTGTGAATTACGCCAGTGATTTTTTCCTGTATGAGGACTTTTTTGGCGCTAAAAAACGTTTATATAGCAATTGCTTCCCAGATGAGCCTGCTCTGCAGAAAATATTGATATTCTAGAGTTCGTGATCAAATCCCCCTCTGAAGTCCCCAGTATTCCGGCGTCAGCTTATTCTATCCTTACTGCCAAAGTCAACCAGTGCCTTGATCAGCTAAAATCGCTTGCTCACCTCAATAATCCAGCAACTTCTATAAATAGTTCTTTGGCCTCATATAGTAAGGCTACCAATCGCAAACCCTCGTAAGCCGCCGTTCTTAAATATCCGCTTCCAGAACTAACAGACCCCGATTCTCGCAAGGAAAAGCTTTAATTCTTTCGCCGGACATGACGGAATTATGTCGGTAAGGTCCAATTCGGTATGGAAAAGATGGGTTGTTGGCACGCGGGATAAAGTTTCCGCCAGTTCTCTCGCCGCAAATGCTGTTGTGAGCTATCCGAATATTCTTGCTAAAGTGATCGATCGCAAACCTCTCGGAGTCATTAGGGGACAACTCTGCTATTGCTGGTCTTGTTGAGGCCACCCAGATCGGCTCTTCTCATACATTCCGTTTAGAGTTCCTTGATTCTGCTGCTTTAAAATCTGCCATCGCTACAGATCTGCGCTTGGGTCACGAGTCCTTTCGAATATCGGAATACGAAGAACTGCGCCCAGGCGGTGTCTTAGATGCCAAAGTATCCATCATTCGTTAGCTCACTGCCCATGTGCTCCGAACGAAATGAAGTGCTCTAACCCATCAAAGCTCTCTGTGATTCAGTGTGATTGACATCTTAGCGATTCAATGTGACAGTACTGCCTTTATGAACGTTTACTTACCTTGTGATCGACAATCTATAGCATCGTTCACATACTTCGCTAAATGTGACTCCAGTTTAAAGTCTCTACTCGAAAATCTATATTTAAAAGACCTAAATTGGGCTTTAGTTGGTGACCTTAACTGTGACATTCTCGGTACCTCCGATAGAATCGAAGGTACTATCTTGCTAGAATCACTTCCTAGCAGATATCTCGTCGCATATACTAGCCTCCCATTCACGTATATTTATAACAGAGGCTGTTCAAAATCGAGCCTGGATTACGTGATAGCTTCCAGTTCCAGATTATTATCATCGATTGTTAGGGTGGACGAAGAGAATATTGATGATGACTACCTTTTCTTAGCTGTGATTTGTCCTGTGAGCTATTTGGCCAAACACTTTCAGGTCAGCCGAAGTGGCATATGAAGCTGAACTGGGATCGTGCTAATGTCCCCCTATACCTGGCTACGCTAACTGCTTTACTGTCAACCATAAAAGTGCCATATCACCTGCTGCAAACTTCGGTTTCCTCGCCTTCAGGTAGAGTTGACCTAAATTGCTATTATTATCAAATTGTCCATTGCAGTAAATCAGCTTCCAAGGCTGCAGTGCCTGTGGATAAGGTTTGGGTAGGTACTAGGACGCCTGTTTGGAACGGTTGATCCTGAAGTAAGACGTGCTAAGCAAAAAGTCGAATTTTGGCTGCGTATGTGGATATCATGTGACCGACCATCGTCCGGAGCTGTGTTCTCTGTGAAACAAAAGTGTAAACTTGAACCTTAGGCTGGTTTGAAGAGAGCACGCTTGAATGCATGTCCAGACCCCACCGATAAGTTCTCGTGGAATAAGGTTACTAACAGTGTGAAATATTTCCCCATCTGTCCTATCTTGTCTCCAGCTAGCTAATTTTGTCGATCATTTTATTGATAGTGAGAAATGTTCCCCATTTGCCCTATCTTGTCTCTAGCTAGCTAATTTTGTTGATCATTATGAGCTTGTGTTCAGTGTATTTAATAGTTTACTCCAGTTTTTTTATTATAAGTTGCTTAAACTGCTATTACCACACCGTCTCCTCCAGGCTCATGTACAGCCTGCAACAATGTCTGATGTTCGCCGGGCTTTAAGAAGAATTAAGCTTTCAAATAGCCTTGACGGTGACGGCCTTTCTTACCGATTTTTGCTTATGATTGTCCTGCTCTATTTAATCATCTACAAATACTTTTCCAGTCTTGCCTAGCACAGTCGCTTGTTCCTGATAGTTTCCTTTGTGGCCGTGTAACGTCTATTCAAAAGCGAGGCATGGACCCCACGTCATGTGCAAATTATTGTCCCATTACAGTATCATTTTTTTTGTAAGTAAGTTGCTTTAAGATTTATTACTACCAGAAATTGAGTCAAATTGTGATTTTACGCCTTTTCAGTTTGGTTTTCGGAAAAGTTTCGGTTGCTCCCATGCATATCATGTTTTAAGCCGGCTCATGAAAGATGCCGTAAAAACGGAAATGTCTTTATACTGTCTTACTGTTGACATTTCTGGGGCTTTCGACAATATTGTGCACTCTCAGGCTTTATTTTCCCTTGCGTCTTCAGTTGTTAATCCTTCTGTACTATGTTTATTGTCTTCTTGGTATTCAAAGTCTGAAATTCAAATTACCTCGAATGGCCAAATACCTGACCCTGTAAAAATTATTAAGGGAGTTCGGCAAGGTGCCGCGTTGTGTCCTATTATATTTAAATGTGTGCTTGTATCGTGCCTGCATCCCCGTAAAAGTTCTGTTTTTTACGGTAATATTGGGAGAAAAAGAAGCCCCCAGTGAGAGAAAGAGAGAGAGTCTTCAGTTGTTAATCCTTCTGTACTTTGTTTATTGTCTTCTTGGTATTCAAAGTCTGAAATTCAAATTACCTCGAATGGCCAAATACCTGACCCTGTAAAAATTATTAAGGGAGTTCGGCAAGGTGCCGCGTTGTGTCCTATTATATTTAAATGTGTGCTTGTATCGTGCCTGCATCCCCGTAAAAGTTCTGTTTTTTACGGTAATATTGGGAGAAAAAGAAGCCCCCAGTGAGAGAAAGAGAGAGAGAGAGAGAGGAAAACCTACAAAACCACACTGAGTCAAGACACACAAACAAAATAAAGACAGATATGGAGACAAAGAAACACCCGCTCAGACACACAGGAACAGAGAGAGAGACAAGGAAACGCCCACTCAGATACACAGGCAAAGAGAGAGAGACCAAACTCATACAAACACACAGGGTCAGACACAAAGGCACAAAATACAGATACATAGAGAAGCAAAAACCCGCTTGGACACAGAGGCACAGAGAGAGAGAGAGAGAGAGAGAGAGAGAGAGAGAGAGAGAGAGAGAGAGAGAGAGAGAGAGAGAGAGAGAGAGAGAGAGAGAGAGAGAGAGAGAAGCAAAAAGACGCTCAGAAACACAGTCACAGAGAGAGAGAGAGAGAGAGAGAGAGAGAAACGAAAATACCAATTAAAATACACGAACATATAAAGACAGACACACATACACGCAAGCATCCGCTCAGACACACAGGTACAACAGTGAAAGAGACAAAGAAATATCCGCTCAGACGCAGAGGCACAAAGAGAGAGACAGAGAGGCAAAAACACACAGAGTTAAGACACACAAACACGCAAAGAAAGACGGGGACAAGCAAACATCCGCTCAGACACAATGGCACAGAGAGAAAGAGAGAGAGAGAGAGAGGGAGAGAGAGAGAGAGAGAGAGAGAGAGAGGTGACGGTGACAAAAACACCTACAAACACACTGACTCAGACACACAAACACACAAATACAGACACGGGGACAGCAAACATCTGCTCATGCAGTTGTTTGTGCGAATAACAAACTTGCCACTCGGACACGCAGGTAATGAGAGAGAGAGAAAGAAAGAGAGAGAGAGAGAGAGAGAGAGGGAGAGAGAGAAACATATTCAAACACACACAGTCAAATATAATAAACACAAAAAAGAGAGACACAAAAACAGGTGAACATCCGGTCAGACGCAAGGACACAGAGAGAGAGAGAGAGAGAGAGAGAGAGAGAGAGAGAGAGAGAGAGAGAGAGAGAGAGAGAGAGAGAGAGAGAGAGAGAGAGAGAGAGAGAGAGACAGAGAGAGATAGAGAGAGCCAAGGTAACCGCGAGTCTGACACACGGACACAGAAAGAGAAAGAGAGCCAAGCTAACAGCCAGTCTGACACACAGGCACATAGATAGAGAGACAATCAAACAGCCACTCAGGCACAAAGGCACAGAGAGACAAAACACATGGTGTATTTAACACCACCTGACCATTGTTGTAAAGGTAGAACGGTGGATGTAGCGGAGAAGGGGGGTAAGCTCTGAGAAGCAATACTTACTTAACTAATCCTCCCCTAAAATTAAGTGAACATCACGATCGGAAAAAATTTTTTGGCTTCTCAGAATCCCCAAAAATTCTTTAGGGATTACATTTTTAAAGGGCAATTTTCGTGTTTGAAGAATTTTTATACACCAGTCAAACTTTAGGTTAGAAGCCAGGGGTGGTTGGAGTAAAATGCACTCATATGTATATTACATTTTATATGACATTCACTCGTTGAATATGATCTTAAACTAAATAAAAAAACTTTTTTTCATGGAAGTGGAGATTGATATTAAAAGATAAAACGAAAGCATAACACACTACATATGTGGGATTACTATCCTCTCAACCCCCCCCCCCTCCACACTCCACTTTTTACTTTAAGGTTTGACGTCTTCCCATTGACCCTTCAAGAATGAATGCTCTAATCGAAGAATATAATTTTCTTCATCATACCACTCATAACATCATTACACAAGATTTCATAATTCATGTTTGGTCTAAACAATAGCAGTTTCAGATTAAGATTTTATATGGTAATCAATCAATAAATAAACCAAGAATTGCAATATGGTGATATTTTTGGCGCTGATTTCTAGCCAAATTTTGGCGTGAAGAGTGAATGGTTGATGCGCTATTTTCTATCTATTTTTCGATTCTATCTATTTTCAGCTTTAATATCACTCTTGACCGTCGTCGGAATGTTTATTTTTATCAAAAGTTATTAATTACTAGCTGTTGGGGTGGCGCTTCGCGCCACCCCAACACCTAGTTGGTGGGGGCGCTTCGCGCCCCCCCGCGCGCGTAGGTCGTTACGCGCCATTGTAGTTGTGTCCCTGTGTCCCACCTGTGAATATAGATAAAAGAAAAAAGATTTCTCTTTTCGTTATAGATATATATGTTTTTAACTACGTAAAACTTGCGAATATACAACATTCTTCGATGTCCCATTGTCTGTGCATATAAATAGATAGTCAGGTTTACCGACTCTTGAACATGCAAGATAAAAGTGTCCATGGGAAAAACAATCCGTATTCAGATCTATACCTCATTATTCTAATGATTGTTATCCCCCTGTGCCCCCAGCATCCCCGTTGTAGTTCTGTCCCGGTCGTCATCTATATTCCCAGTATCCCGGTCGTCATTTGTGTCCCAGTGTCCCAGTATGTAGTTTCTCTTTGAGCGTCCCGGTCGTCATTTATATTCCCTGTGTCCCTGTCGTCATTTGTGTTCCGGTGTCCCGGTCTGTAATTTCTCTTTGAGTGTCCCGGTCGTCATTTATATTCCCTGTGTCCCGGCTTTTAGTTTTCTTTTTCTCCTTTATTTTTCAGTTTTTTTCATTTTTTAGTTTTTTTTTCTTTTTCAGTTTTTTGTTTTGTTAGTTTTTTTATTAGTTTTTAGTTTTCATTTCTTTTTAGTTTATTTTGTAGTTTTTACAAAATAAACCTAATAAAATTTAGTTTTTTTAGTTTTTTTTTCTTTTTTAGTTCTTATTTTTTTACTTTTTTTTAGTTTTTTAGCTTTCCGGTGTCCCGGTCGTCATTTTTGTCTCGGTCGTCATTTGTCTTCCGGTGTCCCGGTCTGTAATTTCTCTTTCAGTGTCTCGGTCGTCATTTATATTCCCTGTGTCCCGGTCGTCATTTGTGTCCCGGTGCTTTGTTGATGGTGATTGCTAATCGAACATTCCTTGTGTCCCGGTCGCTTTCTCTTTGAGTGTCCCGGTCGTTATTTATATTCCCTACTAGCTGTTGGGGTGGCGCTTCGCCCCCCCAAGCCTCCCCGCGTGCGCAAGTCGTTACGCGCCATTGTAGTTGTGTCCATGTGTCCCACCTGTGAATATAGATAGATATATATATATATATTTTTAACTACGTAAAACTAGCGAATGTACAACATTCTTGGCTGTCCCATTGCCTGTGCATATAAATAGATTGTCAGGTTTACCGACTCTTGAACATGCAACATATAATTGTCCATGGGAAAAACAATCCGTATTCAGATCTATACCTCATTATTCTAATGATCGCCCTTGAGCTTTGTTGATGGTGATTGCTAATCGAACATTCCCTGTGTCCCTGTCGTCATTTATATATCCCTCTGTGCCCCCCGGCGTCCCCGTTGTTGTTGTTTCCCTATGTCCCGGTCGTCATTTGTGTCCCGGTGTCCCAGTCTGTAATTTCTCTTTGAGTGTCGCGGTCGTCATTTATATTCCCTGTGTCCTGGTCGTCATTTTTGTCCCGGTCGTCATTTGTGTCCCGGTCTGTAATTTCTCTTAGAGTGTCCTGGTCGTCATTTATATTCCCTGTGTCCCGGTCGTCATTTGTGTCCCGGTGCTTTGTTGATGGTGATTGCTAATCGAACATTCCTTGTGTCCCGGTCGTCATTTATATTCCCTATGTCCCGGTGTCCCTGTCGTCATTTGTGTCCCGATGTCCCAGTGTGTAATTTCGTCAATCAACAAACATGACGTCAGTCGACACACAAACATGACGTCACTCGACACACACACACACAGTGACAACTTATTTTTATATATATAGATTTATTTTTATCATCACTTATTTTTTATCACCAGGGGTGAAAACGGTTGATAAACTGTTTTCTATTTTGCATTGTTTTGTATCTTATGCTTTTGTCTTATGTCTTTTGTCTTTATGTTTAGCTTTTGTCTTTATGTTTTGTCTTTTATGCTTTTAATGACTGTTTAACTCTTTTGCAGTTAAGAATCTCATCTAGAACAGATGGTCAAAACTAGAAATACAAATTTTATAGCCCCAATACACATGGACACCTCCCTGGTAAGGAAACTCGGGTTTGATTTATATAACATCTAAAAATCATGAACGTTTTCATCAACCCACTGAAATGGCTACTGTTTTTCTTGTTGTTATTCCAATTATTCAGAGCTGCCATCTGTAGTGAGGGATTAAAGTGACCGAAAGCCATCAAAGTGGACTTCCGAACCTATGGCTTTTAATTTTCATTTCAAGACATTCAAAAAAAACTTTTCCAGATGTTTGGGCCATAGTTTTGGGCGAACTAATTTGTTGATTAAACTTCTCTGTTGGATCAAGGTCCTCTTAGCCAAGGAAATGGCAAATACAATTTTCAAGTTGATTGGAAAATAATATTTTTTGCTCCACTTTCGTATGACCCTGAGAATTTTTTTACAAAGTAGAGTCCTGTTACATTTCAGTACTTTAGTTTTTCGTCATTTTGTCTTTAAGCAACAGTAGCACCAATAACGTAAAATAGAAATATCAAGTCAGTCAGGAAAGCACTATGGGTCGTATCTAAGGCCCCTTTTCGGGGATTTGTGACTCCAAGCTACAATTTGTCTAGTAAAATAGGCTCACATTAGCCCAGGAACCTAAGAATGCAAGCTTCTGGGAAATTCAGCCATTCGGAAAATAAATTCCGTTTGCTCATTTTCGGCTGCATTTTGGGAGGATTAACTTTTTTTTACATTTTTTGTGAGTTGGGATCCGGTTGGGAATGATCCTTGCGAGTGATTTCACAACATTTCTTGGGAACGATCATTCGGATTATAGGTTGAACTAGAATAAAATCCATGAAACTGTCTGTTTTTTATGCACTTTTGAAAAGCTTCCTTTTCTAATTCTAAAGGGGGCTGTTCTTAAAAGATTGGGACAAACAGTTGAGCTTTAGCGTAAAGAGCAAGGCATTGAAGAGAGGGGCAACCCTTTTTTATGCGGAATAATTTCTGTTCGTTTTCAGTTTTAATGTTGCTCCTATTCTTACTTGGGAATTTCTTATCATAAAAAAACACACACCCCTTAAAAAGTCCTACTTGCTGAAAATCCCCAAGTAAATTTCATGCGGACAATTCAGCTGAAAAATTCTCTTTATCATACTTTCATTTGGAAGAGACTTTAATTTCTGATTTTTCTTCTCTATCACTCAAGAAATCTCCCTTTCCGTGGAAATTTTGTCCCGAAATCCAAACATGCTGAAAAGAGCACCTGTATAATTCCTCCAGAACATCCCGACATAAAAATCGAGTTGGCAAAGAGAAAGTGAGATCAATAAAAGAATTTGGTGTAGGAATTCTGTCGAATCTCCCCAGTGTAAAATCTGCCCTGGAAAGTTCACCCCCCTCCCCACGGAAAATTCTTCCTAGTGGAAACTGACTCCAATCACAAAATCCCCCCCCTTCTGAAAAATGTCTATATACTTCCAAATGACAAATCCTAGACGTAAAACATTGACAATTTTCATAACTTACAGGCCTCTTCTGTAGAAGTTTGATTGCAATTCCAGCTGGTGAACTGTTTTACTCTTGCAAACTCTAGAATAGTGGTTGAGCTTACCACCCTTGGAGCATGTTTTTCCCTTTGCAGGGCACTTGTTTCCACGGGAATACTGTCCACCACACATATAACATTCAGGATATTTGCTCACCGCATCGACTTCTTATTTGATAGCTGTCTTGTGCTCAGCTTCATTCATAGTTAGTAGTTTTGAAGCAACTTTTCTCTGATTTTGTCATTTCTTATACCAAAACTAGCCTGTCCCTGACCATTTCATCTTTTGAATTCCCAAATGAGAAGTCTTTTCCTTAGGTCTTGAGACTTGTTACATATTGTTCAACTGTCTCTACAGCATCCTGGTTCCTTTTGTGAAATTTGTACCTGGCAAAAATGGGGTTTGCCATTGGTTCCACGTAAGTGTCAAATTTTGCCAGGTATTCAGATACATTCTGTTCTGAGTCAGCAATTGTGAAGGTGTTGAATATATACCTGCCTTTTTCGCCAACCCATATAAGCAAGTATGAGCATTTCACAGTTTCTGCTTTACCACTAAGGAGGCCACTCAACATTAATTTCGCATGCTGCTTAAATCTATCCCATGCATGTTTCAAGTTTTGGGAATTCCAGTCGATCGTTGGTGTTGAGCAATGAACTGAATCCATCTTTACTTGGTTACTTCTGACACCATGTAGAAGTTTGATTGTTTAGTATAACCCAAGCACCTACAAAAGAAAAAGCAATATGTACAAGCAAGCAAGCAATCAATCAAGCAAAGAATTAATCATTAAAGGCACACTATAAATGAGACACTAATGCAAGCAAAGCAAGGTGAGTGTTCTTCATCTTGCCGCAGACTGTGAGGGGTCATGTTACCCCTAAGGACCTAGCTATTGGGTCTTTCAAATATGCTGACCAAATTGACTATCTCAAAATTTTTATCGGACAGCTTTGAAGAAAGGGGGCTTGGGAGGAAGGCTATTTGCTCTCCAATCTTTTCGTTCACTTAAAAAGGGAACTAAAAATTTTAATTTCTGTTCAAATTCAGCCTCTCCTGATCTTTTAGAAATATTATTGTGAAACGATCATCCCTGGGAAAAAATAAATAAAAAACAAGTAATCATGCATCTGTGATCTTTCTTCTGGCAAAAAAAAATATGCAAAATTCTACATTTTTTTTCATTTGGCGGGGTCAGGGGTGGGCAAATGCCCACCCCAGATTTTCCAGGGGCCCAAGCTTCCACCACAAAGGGCCCTTTGCCGGCCATAATAACCCCTTATGTCCAACACAATCCATTATGTCCAATTGATTTGAAATTAATGCACGCCTATTAACCAAAAAGCGTAATTACCTGACGACCCTTGGGGTAATTACACTATTTGCTATTAATCATTGTACACTTAGGAAGTAGGTTAGATACATAATAAAATTATCAAGTTCTGTCAAATGGCCATTTCCTAGATGATTATATTAATATTATAAATTCTGAATATTTGCAGTAATTTCTCAAAATTGACAGATTAAAATAGGTCAGTTCCTGTCAAATGTTTCGATGTTTATTTCCTTGTTTTATTGAATATATGCCACCGTTTTAGATTACTTGAGTCAGTTCTTATTCTGTTTCTGTCCTCGTCTTATGCACATTTACTGTATCGTATGTGTAAATAAACATTTTTTTTTCGAAACATAAACTTTATGAAAGTTAGAGACGCTTGACATCCTTTACCGGTCGAACCCCAGATTGTAGGCCAAAGCTACCATAAGACTCTAAAGACGAGAGCAAAGAGAGAAGTAGAAGACTTTACATCATTAAGCCTATTAACGTTTTAGTTTGGTTAATATAAAGGTATTAATAGCCATTAGCATTAGAACTCAAAAGATCACCAAGCATCTGAAACAATTTGTGACAACTCGGCATCAGTTGTTTGTTGAGGCCCAGAAAGCTACCGAACTGCAAGTTCTGGAGCTGGAAAGAAGTGCTGTCATACAATGGTCTTACTGGTATCGATCTATATCGAATGTTAAACTCCGATATGAATTCATTTTAGCTGTACTGTCTGCTGTAAGCGAGGGAGCCAACGGCGAAGCACGGGCATTGGCAGCTGGGCTCCAGAAGAAGATGGAATCGTTCCTTGTTGTCTTCCAGTTGCAGTACATAGAAGTAATTATGCGAGCGACTAACTCGCTGTCTCAGCAGCTCCAGGCCGTCGACTTGGTTATTTCCCGATCGCGCACCCTGATTCAGGTCACAAGAAGCGAACTCACCGACCTGCGTTCAGATGCTTCATTCGTATCGCTTTTCAAGAAGGCTAAAGAGTTTGCGACAGAACTCGAAATCGAAGTACCTGCTGTGAATGAACCCGCGACTAGACCCTCCTCTATTGGTCAGAAAGGACGACCTCGAAGAACTCAAAAGATCACCAAGCATCTGAAACAATTTGTGAAAACTTTGACGCTAGGAAAGAATTTCATCGAATCTGGAAATCGGACTACTACTTTGGTGGATGAAATGAAGCGAGAATACTTCGAAACTTTTGACCGTCTACTAGCCGAATTTGACAGAAGGTTCACAGATAACTTGCCAGTGTGGAGTACACTCGAAGCCTTGGATCCAAGCTCAACCAAGTTTATGGACACAGAGCTTCTCAAGCCTTTCTCTGCTCTTTACTCTCGAATCTCAAGGTGGTATTGCCAAGCGTTTCTTGCTCGATGTCCACATTCGGTTACAGTACATTTTCAAGTACACACTGGTGCTGAAAATGCGTTTTTACTTAGAATATTCGATCGATGTGCTGCCAAAACCCGCATTTTTTCTTACGCAACAGGAAGTGAGTCGGGGGGGGGGGGAGCAAGATGGAGTTTATGTCCACCCCAAGATTTAGCCCAAATGGCGCCTCTGTTTGTACATAGGAACTTGAAAGTTGCACAATAGAGTTCTCTGATGCCCTGAATCTAGTCATACGATATTGATTAAGATTATTCAACTTTTAGGGGGTGTTTCATACCTTTTTCAAAAGTCAGGCGAGTTTTCTCAGTGTCGTGACTTTTGATGGGTAACACTAAACTTGATGAGTCTTAAATGTTTGGAATCACCATAATAAGCTGTATCTTTTAATATCAAAATTCTGTGCCTTTACATTAGACCTATTTTTCTAATGGGATATAGTAATTTATAACAATTAGGCTCCAGTTTATTTTTCATATAGAAACGTCTGAGCTTATAAAGAGATAATTCTTCTATAAGAAATAGATTATTTCTAATTTCAATCCTATGATGCATAGGATTATCAGAAAATATCGGAAAACCTCTTTTTTATTCGTGCGAACTATTTGTTTTGCTATAGTAAGCTCTAAAACTACTTTCAAATATTCAAATGTATTTTTTTCTCTTCTTAAGAATTTTACCTCTGACATTTACTTATTTATCATTCATATTAAGTTCTTATCATTTTGTTTACAAATACTTTAAAATTTTATATTTACTTATTACACTACATTATATTCCTAATCTTATCACTTTTATTGCGTTTGAACACCAAATTCCTGTACTGATAGCTTTTGGAAATTACGCAAGAAATAAAGGAAATTTCTTTACAAAATAATACATTTTTAGAAGTCACATAAGGGGAACTGATAAAAATTTATTTTTTTATTATCTCTTATGACACAAATAGTGACATATTGTAATTTAAAAGGAACTAATAAAACAAACGTTACATGGCTATAGTCAGGGGGATTAAAACTTTAACGTATAAAAAATCCCTTCTTACTCACCCAAGAAATAATTTAAATAGTCTCTAGATTTAAATTTCAAGCACATTTCTTTCCATAAATACATACCCCACCCCCTTTATACATTCGCATGATTCTTCTGAAACTTTGGCTGTATTGCACAACCATAGATATTTACATAGATAAGTAGACTGATACTACTACAATTTACTTTCTACAATCAGGGACATAATTTGCCATGGGGCAGGGGGTGCAGCTTTTCCTCCCAAACCTTGACCCTCTCCCCTCCCAGACTAGTTTTCCCTCTCCTCCCAGGCTCCAGTTAGCCCCCCCACCCATCTAGAATAATATTTTCTTCAAAAATCTTGTTAAAACTAAGATAAGTCTGCATAATTCAAGTATTTACAGAAACGGGTCAGTTTAATATATATTTACCTTTATAGTATTATTTATATATATAGATATGGCTCATTTTTCAGTTTTCACTGTCATTTTTACTTGATTTTGGAAAATTTGCTCCAACTTGCTCTGCCCCTCCCCCCAGGATTTTCAAGAAATTACACCACTGTCTACAATTCAACAGTAAATTATTATAGTAAATTTATAATATAGTAAATATTATAGTAAACTTTATGGTACTATATGGCTCATTTTTCAGTTTTCACTGTCAATTTTACTTGATTTGGGAAAATTTGCTCCAACTTGCTCTGCCCCTCCCCCTAGATTTTGAAGAAATTGCTCCACTATCTACAATTCAACAATAAATTATTGCATTTATTCCTAAAACAGTGGCTACTATGTATGATTTTGTGATACATACTCTACTACGGTTTTTTCCTAATAACTAACCACTGTAGGCAAAGGTACAAGTCTCATAGGGAAACTACTAAACCTTTCTTGAGAACTGTGAGGCAAAGGACATATTCTGACGTACTCTTGGTAGAAACAATATTTGTTTACTGTGTACTTATATTTTTGTCAAAAGAAGTTTTCTCCTGTAGGGGGTAGTAGGTTATTTTTTCTTATATTTTTATATGTCTTATATTGTCCTAGTGCCCCCCAAGATCAGAAAACTATCCTTTTGAAGAATATTTTCATTGACGTTTATTAGAAACAAAGTATTTCATGCGGAAGTAAAGAGGGAAGTTCAAACCTAAAACAAACATAAATTATTGTTTCGGAGATTCCACAAGATATATCTACAAAACTAGCTCAAATAAACTGGCTCGTGATGTTTTTAAATATATGTATTTCCGCTTATTACACACAACCTGGCATACCCTCGAATATTTTATGGATATTCTGTTGGTCTTTGACTGTTTTTTTTTTTTTTTTTTTACGATTTGCAAACTTCTAACGGTTTTAGTATCATTAAAAGCCTATTCACAATGATATCTGGCAATTACTCTAGTCCTAATTTTAGCCAATCAATTTGTTTATATAATTTTTCAGCCAATCAGAAAATTATTTGAAAAATCTGATTGGTCCAACTTAGCACTAGCTAAATTTCGGTATCAGTAAAGTTTCATTGTGAATAGGCTTTAAATGAAGCAGTATTATCTTCTAATATTATCAAAATTGAAAATAACCCAAAATACAAGCTATATTGAGGTAAAACGCCGCATAAGGATCATATTCCTCGTAAAATAGCCTACATTACTTTCAAGCCGTCAAGTTCAAGGCTGTCAGGTGAGCCTCTGATGTTATTGAATGTTAGTAGATCTATCATTGTGCTAATAGATAAACTTTTAGCACAATGCACGGATACACCTGGTCCTTTTTAACTTCAAGCAAATCTTCTCCAGATACAACTACTTCTTCCATGCCTATTTCTTCCTAGCCCCTTTCATATTTTTTTTAGACTGAACTAGTGATTTTCTTTGTATTTATATCGTTTTTATATATATATATATATATATATATATATATATATATATATCATGAAATTAGTTGTCGTCATTTTTGCTTTGACGGTGACGTCATTCAAGATATTTAAGACATATGTTCAAGTAGAAATCTATTAATGTTTAAGTTTACAATGACTGATGAACTTACCATGGCAAAAGCCGATGAAGATGCTCAAAGAGTCTATGCCAAAAAACTTGCTGCTGATAGAGAAAGTCAGAAAAGAAAGCGTGCCGAGGAACTACCAGAGCAACGCGAAAGCAGACTTGCTGCTAAAAGAGAAAGTGAAAAAAGAAGGCGTGCCGAGGAATCAAAAGAACAGCAAGGAAACAGGCTTGAGGCTGATAGAGAAAGAAAGAACAGAAAGCGTGCCGAGGAATCAAAAGAACAGCAAGGAAACAGGCTTGAGGCTGATAGAGAAAGAAAGAACAGAAAGCGTGCCGAGGAACTACCAGAG
This sequence comes from Artemia franciscana, assembly GCF_032884065.1. Taxonomy (NCBI): domain Eukaryota; kingdom Metazoa; phylum Arthropoda; class Branchiopoda; order Anostraca; family Artemiidae; genus Artemia; species Artemia franciscana. The sequence continues at coordinate 10,033,662 of NC_088875.1, read as the reverse complement.
CAACGCGGAAGCAGACTTGCTGCTAAAAGAGAAAGTGAAAAAAAAAGGCGTGCCGAGGAATTACAAGAACAGCAAGAAATCAGGCTTGCTGCTGATAGAGAAAGTAAGAAAAGAAAGCGTGCCGAAGAATCACAAGAACAGCAAGAAATCAGGCTTGCTGCTGACAGAGAAAGTAAGAAAAGAAAGCGTGCCGAGGAATCAGAGCAACCTGAAAGTTATCGCCTGGCATTCAGGTACAACCCAGTCGATGATTATAGCTTGAGTAGATGTGTTCAAATCGGGACAATGTCTAAAATTTGTCCCTATTGCAAGGCCTTGAAATTCAATGGTGAAACAATGGGAATGTGTTGCGCCTCAGGAAAAGTTAAACTTCCTCTATTGGCTGCACCACCAGAGCCATTGAAGACTTTCCTTACTGGAACTACGTCAGAATCTAAGCGTTTTTTGTCAGAAATCAGAAAATACAACTCATGTTTCCAAATGACGTCGTTTGGAGCCCAAATCGAAAATCCAGATCAATTTATGTCTACTTTCAAAGTAAAAGGGCAAATTTATCATAGAGCAGGGCCCCTTCTACCATTCTCAGGCGAGAATCATAAATTTTTACAATTGTACTTCATCAGTGATAGAAATTCTGAATTGAATGCACGTTGCGAAATTTCTCCCAACGTTGAAAGGACAATCGTTTCCCAATTGCAACATCTTTTCCACGAAAATAATAATTTAGTGCGTCTGTTCAAAACAGCCATCGATTTGATGCCTACTGATACGCATAAAATTGTTATTTCCGCTGACAAAACGCCTCCTGGCCAACATGTGCGTAGATACAATGCTCCAACTATCGACGAAGTGGCAATCGTTATGGTCGGTGATCAGTTTTTACCTCGAGATATTATTCTTCATAAGCGAAACGCTCAGTTGTTAAGAATTGCTGAAACTCATCGATACTACGATGCCCTACAATATCCTATCATTTTTTGGGATGGGGCCGACGGCTATCACTTTAATATTAAATTGATGAATCCAGCCACTAACAAAGAAATGAATAAGAAATGCAGTGCAATGCATTATTATTCCTATAGACTAATGATTCGGCAGGATGAAGAAAATTATATTTTAAAATGCCGTGAATTGTTTCACCAATTCGTCGTTGATATGTATGCTAAAATTGAATCAGAACGTTTGCTATATATCCGCCTGAATCAGACCAAGCTCCGCTCTGAACAATACATTCATTTGCGAGATGCAGTTATAAATGACGGTAATACCACAAACGTTGGAAGATTAACAATTTACCTTCGTCATATGCTGGCAGTCCCCGTCATATGCATGAATATGCTCAAGATGCTATTGCGTATGTTCGTCTCTATGGTCGTCCAGATTTATTTATTACATTTACATGTAATCAATCTTGGGACGAGATACTGCAGCGTTTACTTCAAGGACAATCGGCGGTTCATAGGCATGACATTACGGCCCGTGTCTTCCGGCAAAAGTTGAAATCACTGATAAACTACATTGTAAAACTTGAAGTGTTTGGGTCATTGCGATGCTGGATGTACTCAGTGGAATGGCAAAAACGAGGTTTGCCACACGCACATATACTAATCTGGCTACATAAAAAAATTACTTCGAACGAAATTGATGATGTGATTTCCGCTGAAATACCTGATAAAAATGTCGATAAGGGGTTACATGATATTATTGTAAAAAATATGATACATGGACCTTGCGGTGCACTGAACAAAAATTCACCATGCATGGCCAAAGGAAGGTGCACAAAGCAATATCCTCGACTTTTAGTATCAAACACAATTACTGGCAATGATGGTTACCCACAATATAGAAGAAGATCTACTGAAGATGGCGGTAAAACAGCAATAATAAAGAAGCGTAACGGTACCACCATCGAAGTAGATAACCAGTGGGTTGTTCCATATTCCCCATTATTATCAAAAACATTTAATGCACACATAAACGTTGAATACTGTAACTCCGTAAAGGCAATCAAATACATATGTAAATACGTCAACAAAGGCAGTGACATGGCAGTTTTTGGCTTGCAGCCCAAAATCAAAGATTTCGATGAAATCGTACAATATCAGGCTGGAAGATACATAAGCAGTAATGAAGCTGTTTGGCTTGCCTAAAAAATTCTTATTTATGGGCACACGTAAAAACATTAAAATTAACTACAAATATGCGTGTCCGATTGCAAAACGATGACTCTGGTCAAACATTTTCAGATCAATTGCTGGCAATGGGAAACGGGAAGCTCCCAGTAGACTCAATTTCAGGACGTATACAACTACCTGCTGATTTCTGTAATTTAGTGACGTCCAAAAATGAATTGATTGAAAAAGTATTTCCGAATATTCTAAAAAATTATAAAAATAATAAATGGCTAAGTGAAAGAGCAATTCTCGCACCCAAAAATATAGACGTCCACGAAATCAACAATATTGTTTTGACCAAGATTCGAGACCAGGCAGTCCTTTACAAGTCAGTCGACACAGTTTTGGAACCAAATGAAGCGGTTAATTATCCATCTGAATTTTTAAATTCCATAGATCTTTCAGGGTTTCCACCACACGTGCTACAACTAAAAATAGGCGTACCAACAATACTTTTAAGAAATATAAAACCACCAAAGCTTTGCAATGGCACTCGACTTGCCGTAAAAAAAAACAATGGAAAACCTAATAGAGGCCACAATCTTGACAGGGCCTTTTGAGGGTGAGGCTGTTCTTATTCCTCGCATTCCCATGATTCCAACGGATCTGCCTTTTCAATTTAAAAGATTGCAATTCCCAATTCGATTAGCATTTGCAATCACCATTAACAAAGCTCAAGGTCAATCATTAGAAAAATGTGGTATAGATCTTAATACTGATTGTTTTTCCCATGGACAATTGTACGTTGCATGTTCGAGGGTCGGTAAACCAGACAATCTATTTATATGCAGCGACAATTGGACAGCGAAGAATGTTGTATATTCGCAAGTTTTACGCAGTTAATTTGTATTTTGGAACCAAATGAAGCGGTTAATTATCCATCTGAATTTTTAAATTCCATAGATCCTTCAGGGTTTCCACCACACGTGCTACAACTAAAAATAGGCGTACCAATAATACTTTTAAGAAATATCAACCCACCAAAGCTTTGCAATGGCACGCGACTTGCCGTAAAAAAACAATGGAAAACCTAATAGAGGCCACAATCTTGACAAAGCCTTATGAGGGTGAGGTTGTTCTTATTCCTCGCATTCCCATGATTCCAACGGATCTGCCTTTTCAATTTAAAAGATTGCAATTCCCAATTCGATTAGCATTTTAGACAATGGGACAGCGAAGACTGTTGTATATTCACAAGTTTTACGTAGTTAATTTGTATTGTATCTATCTATCTATCTATCTATATAAAAACGAGTTGTGTGTATGCATGTTTGTTTGTTTGTAAAAAGAGCGTTTGCATATGACTTCATTATTAGTACATACGGCTTTGTATATGGACAGACAATGGGAAAGCCAAGAATGTTGTATATTCGCAATTTTTACGTAGTTTGAAACACATATATAAATCTATCTATATTCACCGGTGGGACACAGGGACACAACTACAATGACGCGTAACGACTTACGCGCGCGGGGGGGCTTGGGGGGCACGAAGCGCCCCACCAACTAGGTGTTGGGGTGGCGCGAAGCGCCACCCCAACAGCTAGTATATATATATGTATATATATATATATATATATATATATATATATATATATATATATATATATATATATATATATATATATATATATATCGTTTTTTTTACTTTCAAAATGTGTAATCATTATATTCAGTAGCCTTTGAATATTATTTCTGGTCTTATTCATCAAGTACTTTTACGTTACATCAAAGTCATCTGGTTTTGCTGTGATTGGTTCTGGTTTGCTACAAAGGGTATGACAACCATGCTTGCAGAGCCTGGGTGAGGTAGGAACTGCAAGACCAGTTCTTGAAAAGAAACTCTTCAGAGGGTGGTTAGACCAGAAGCCCCCACTCTTCCCTTTGAAAACAAAAACATAATATTCTGCTTTCTTTTTTGTATTCCGGTATCACTTTATTCTTCTTCTTCTTTTTTTATCTCATATATGAGATAACCAGAAACTCCTGGGGACAGCTATTGTATTTGAACTGATATTTCAAAAAAATCTAACTTTCCTCTCTTCCCCTGAAAAATACTTATAGTCTATCTCCTCACTCAAAATATTCCAGTTATGGAATATTTTGGCTCCAGGCAAATCCATTCCATTCCATTCATGGAACATTCATGGCTCCAGGCCATTTTGAATTTGACCCCAACCCTTACTAAGGATAAAAGAATTCCTTAAAAAGCTATTCCTTATTGCATGAACCAAAGCGCTCTCTTTAGGATCCTTCAGATTATGATTTCCATGGCTGGTACAGGGTTCGTCAATTCACATAATTTAGGAAGGAGGAAAATATTTTTTTTTTAATCTAAGAAGCAAAAAATGATGTTATCTGTTTTTCCAATTAAATACAAATAAAAATGATGAATTTCAAACCAACGGGTGGAGGGAAATTGCCCCCAATAAGTCGTAATTACCTAGCTGCCAAGACTAGTGCAAAATCGTCAGCTAAATGAAACTGCTAAGTATTCCAGCTACCAGAAGTATGGAACACGGACGTTATTGTACAAAAACTCACCATAAGTTTAAAAACTACATCCTATCAATATTTCTTCAAAATAACCCATTAGTCTACAATCCGAGATCGAAAAAGTCTTTGAAAGCATACTGAATAGCCTGTTTTTCAAGTTCTAAAATGAAGCATTTCGCTATCAGATAAGCAGCGGGATTTTAATAAAAATCTCGACTTTAGACCTTTAGACAGGCTTTCCTCATAAACGGAAAAACATGACAGTTTATATAATTAATTAAATAAAAAAAAAAATTTTTTTAACTGCAATCAAGGAGCAGCATTAAGACTTAAAACGAACAATAATTATTCCGTATATGGAAGGGGTAGTCCCCTCCTCAACGCCCTGCTCTTTACGCCAAAGTCTGACTCTTTGTCACAACTCTACTTTTTAGCACAATAAAAAAAAACTTTAGCTCAAAGAGCGAGGCGTTGAGGAGGGGACAGCCCTTTTTATATATGGAATAATTTCAGTTCGTTTCAATTTTTGATGAGTAAGGCTAAACTTGAAGGAACTTATATATTTAAAATCAGCATAAAAATGCAATTCTTTTGATGGAACTATTGGTATCAAAATTCCATGTTTTAGAGTTTCAGGTACTATCGAGCCTGGTCGCTCCTTACACAGTTCCTTACCAAGAACTGTTTGAAAAAAAAGAAGATAAATCTGAATTTTTTGTTTAAGCCCTATATCGTGTCTAAACGCCACGGGGCAATTCAGGTTTCTATGTAAGGGATGGTTGTTTAACTTTAGAAGAGGCTCATTTGATTGAAAATTAGAAGTTCTAGTTCCTATTTAAGCGTCAAAAGTGATGGAAAGCATTTATCCCCCCCCCCACTCCCCAACAACCCCTCTTTTCACCAAAAGCATCTAATTGAAATTATGAGATATCGATTTGGTTCAAAATAGTCCAAAAAACATATAATTATGCCTCAAGGGTTGACACAACCCCCTATCACCCTGGGAATAGGGTTGGAATTTATGCCATGAGAGCACATAATATTTTTATGGAATGGACCGTCATATAAATTTCCGATGGGACTTCTTTGATTTTAAATTGGAAATTGTAGTGCCCTTTTTAAGAGTCAAAATGATTTGAGAGCAACCAGTCCACCTCCCTCCACACTAATCATTTCCGTTTGCACCACGAATCAAAACTTAGAAATAAATATTACTTTCATCGTACTTTAAGGTTTCAAAAATTGTATCTGTGAGGAAGAAAATCCTCTTCTCCCCCTAATGATCTCAGGGCAAGGGTTGTAAGTTATGCCTTGGGGACATATCAGGTTCTTATAGAAAAGGTAGTCATATATGCAGTAGAGGAGACTCATTGGATTGGTAATCAGAAGTTCTTGTGCCCTTTTTAAGAGTCGAAGTGATCAGAACACAGCTACCCCTCCCCCTCCCCACACATATAAACATGTAGTGTTTTCCGAGGTGCGTCCAATGGATATTTTTGAGAAAGTCATTTTATTCAAAATAGCCCAAAGATCATATAACAGGACTTTTGAGGTTGATACAAACCACCACAATCAGAGGGTGAGGGTTATAAGTTATGCCCCTGGCCATTTTATGGAAGGGATTGTTGTTTAAACTTTAGGGGTGGTTCATTTGGTTGAAATTGGAAGTTCTAGTTCCCTTTTAAGAGTCAATAGTGATTGAGGTCAACTAGCCCTCCCCCCATAAACTACCACACTTTTCACCAAATGCGTTTGATTGAAATTGTTCTATGGCAGTTTTGTTGAAAATAGACAAAAGAACATATAACAATGCCTCCAGGGTTGGCACAACCCTCAGAGCAGGGGCAAGGACTTAAAGTTATGCCCTGGTGGTATATAAGGTTTTAATGAAATGAGTGGTCTTATCAAATTCAATGGGTCTTATTTGATTTTAAATTGAAAGTTATAGTGCCTTTTATAGAGTCAAAATGATATGAGAGAAAAAACCTCCCCCTCTCCGCACGCCCATTATTTCCCATAACAAACATCCGAATAAAATTTTGTGAAGTCAATTTTTTCAGCAATGCTGAAAGGTTCAGTAATTATGTGTTTGGGGATGTCAACTCCCCCCCCCAAGGCTTCAGGGCAAGGGCTGCAAGTTATGCAATTTGTTCATTGTTTACGTATAGTATGTGTTATTGAGAAAAGGTAGGCATGTTAGACTTCTACTTTCCCAAAATACGAAGGGCATTAAGATTAGTCTTTCAAACAATGTTGAGGTGATTGTTGAACTAAATCATAACATGCTATGTGTATATAGATTTTCGAAAGGTTGTAACTCAGGAATGACTGAGCATATTAATTTGTTTGCAAAAAATTCCGCTCATCTCTCTTTCTGACTTGGGTAAAAAAAAAAACAGCTAACTTATCTCAGACTGAAGAAGACTCCCTATGAAACCCATGTAGTACCTATGTCTCTTAAATTTCTTTTTCTCCCCTCTTTGACTTTTAAATCAACATTCTAAACGTTGGAGTTGATATTGCAACCTAAAAATAATAGAAATATTACAAAGTAATGTAATAATATATTTTTATTTAAATAATGGCATGTGTAATATCATCACAAAAGGGATTGCTTTGAATCCACGCGTAAAATACTTCATTGTGTTTTCTCCTGAGATGGCACTTACTCCATTTTTAGATTATAAACAACTTCTAGCAACCATACCATACCATTCATCAGTGATATTATCGGGTTCATTGACTGTGTCTACTGGTAATCAAATTATGCTACTGGTAACGTTTGTCAGTGCTTCGTTTTCATCAATTCGTTCTCATATTCATTAATGATATTGTCAGTCAATGCCCTTTTTATTTTACTTTCGGTTTCAGCGTCTATTCTGAGATTATTTTTACATAGGTTACAGTTTCGGTACCTGGATAAGATATGCATTATATCATTGGCTCTGTAGTGGGCTTGACTTCTTCTTGTCTTCTTTTGAATGCTAATGGTAAAAATATGGGGATAGTATCTATCAACGGATAATATTTTACAGACAGGATGAGCAAGAAATATCTCATCTTCCCTTTTAAAATAGGATGTGGGTGTTTGTCTTTCCAATGTACAAATGATGCTGCTCAAAAACATACAATAAACTAGCTATTGTCAATGACCAGCCATAGATTATCATGGGGCAGCCGCACACAAAATCCTCTAATCAGCGAAAGTTGGAGAATGTCCTAGGAGTGATAATATGTATCACAGGTATGCCAAGGGCCAGCAATATATTGTCACGGTGGCATGAATATGCATAGTCTTGGCTCAAAGAAGCGTTGCATTTGCCTTAAAACGCCTCAGAAATAACGGAATGCAACATTGTGTCCCTTTTTACTTCGTTTTAGTGTTTCATTTGTTGAAGAAAAAACGTATTGTCAAGTTGACATTTTTCTGATTATTAATATTGTAAGTAATAAGGCTTCTGCTTCATAATGCGTAATACTAACAGGTCATTTGAAATGTGATTTTGCTAATACCAAGATTTAAATTAATAAAACCTAACAGGCAGGTGCGCTTAATAAAGTAATAGAAACGTGACGTTTTCATTAAGAACTCTCATTAATATCTCTTTATATGGTTTAAATTTACCTCTAGTAACAACCTCCCCTCCCCACTGGAATTGCTTGCTAGGGATGGTCCAGCCATCTATTGTCACGGTGGCGTGAATATACATAGTCCTGGATCAAAGAAATCTGGTATTTTTATTAAAACCTCTCAGAAATAATCGAACACAAATACTGATTCTTTTTTCTTCGTTTGTTCGTTTTATTTACAAGTGAGAAAACGTATTGTGAAGTTAACACTTTTTCTTATTATTGCTGTTGTAAGTACCAAGGCTTCTGCTGCATAATGCGTAGTACTTACGGCTAATTCGAAACGTGATTTTGCTAATACCAAAATTTAACTTAATAAAATTTAAAAGGCAAGTCTTTCTAATGAAGAAATAGAAACAAAGGCATTTTCATTAAGGTTTCTCAGAAACATTTCTTAATAAGGCTTAAATTTACCTCTAATAACAACCCTCCCTCTGGAATTGGTTGCTAGGAGGACCAGCCATAGATTGTCAAAGTAACGTGAATATGTATAGTTTTTGCTCAAACAAAACGCGGTATTTTCATTAAAACCTCTAAGAAATAAACAAATTCAAAAAATGTTTCTTTTTCTTCGTTTGCGTGTTTCGTTTACTACCAAGAAAACATATTGTGAAGTTGACATGTTTTCCTATGATTACTATTGTAAGTAATGAGGCTCTTCGGTATAATACATTATACTCACGGCTCATTCGAAATGTAAATTTCCTAATACCAAGATTTTCATTAATATACTAATTCCTTTTTATGTATTCTCATTAAGACCTCTCAGAAATATCTCTTAATATGGCTTAAATTTACCTTTAATAACAACTCTTCCCCCTCCCTCTCGAATTGGGTGCTAGGGTGGACCAATATAGGTTGTAACGGTGGTGTGTGAATATGCATAGTCTTGGATCAAAGAAGCGTGGTATTTTCATGAATACCTCTCAGAAATAACCTAATGCAAAAAATTGTCTCTTTTCCCTTTGTTTGCGTGTTTTATTTACCAGCGATAAAACATATTGTGAAGTATGCACTTTTTCTTATTATTACTATTTTAAGTAGTGAGGCTTCTGCTGCATCATGGGTAATACTTACAGCTCATTACAGCTCACAGCTCATTCAAAATATAATTTTGCTAATACCAAGATTAAAATTAATACAATGTAACAGGCAGGTGCGCCTCGTAAAGAAATAGAAAAGGGGCAGTTTCATTAAGACCTCTCCGTTATATCTCTTAATATGGCTTAAATTTACCAATGATAACAAACACCCCCCCCCCGAGGAACTGGTTGGAAGGGTTGGCCAGTCAAATATTGTCACAGTGGCTTGAATATGCCTACTCTTGGCTCAAAGAAAAGTGGCATTTTCATTAAAAACTCTCAGATATATCCAAATGTAAAAATATGTCTTTTTTTCTTCCTTTGCGTGTTTCGTTTAATAGCGAGAAAACCTACTGTGAAGTTAATTTTTTTATTATTATTACTATTGTAAGTAATGAGGCCTCTGCTGCATAAGGCGTAATGCTTACGGCTCATCCAAAATTTGATTTTGAAATTCTTCTTCAAAGAGAGATATTAAGAAATTTGGACTTAATTAGTGGTAAAACAGTTTTGGAAGTCGGTGTAATTATGAATTTGGTTAGGTTGTGCAACTCGTTCTCTTGTTTTTTTTTCAGTTAGAGGGGTTTTTTCGAACAAGTAAATGGTTTACCCATGGGGGCCCCTTTAAGTCCTTTATTAGCAATTTTTTTGTAGAAAATATTGAAACAATAGCATTAGATTCATATTTTCAAAACACAAATTTTGGGGGAGATATATGGATGACATAATTTCAGTAGGGAATTATGGGGAGGAGGAATTAAATGGTTTTTTAGAACATCTTCATTTTTGGGGAGGTGATTTGAAATTTAAAATAGAATTAGAAGAGGATAAGAAACTTCTTTTTCTGGATGTTCTTCTTTTAAGAAATGAAAGTAGTCTGGTTTTTAAATTTAGAGAAGACCTACCAACAATAATAGATTTTTGTCGTTCTTCTTCGGTCATGTTTGCCAAGTAAAAATTGATTTAATCATATCCTTAACTGACCGCATTTTTGGAATTTTTCTCCAAAATTCATTGAGGAGGAATTATTGTTGTTAAAAGAAAATTTAATAAGTAACCATTATCCAGGTTGGTTAATTGACCAGACTTTTTCGAAAAGAAGGAAAAAATTTCTAGAATTTTCTAACGATATTCTGGAAAAAAAGAAAAGAAAGATGTTTTTTGTTCTTTACCATATGTTCTAGAGCTGAGTGAAAAACTTAAAAGAATTTACAAAATAATGGTTTAAGGTAGCTTTAAGAGGTAGTAATACTTTAGCTAGTTTTTTAAATTCTGGAAAGGATCGAACTTCCGTAGAGCAACAAAGTGGGGTTTATAAAATCCCATGTACTTCTGGAAGTTCTTAATGTGGGACGCACTAGCCAGAATTTAAAAATAAGATTACCACAACATCATAATTTTATTTCATCATCATTAAAGAAAAATTCCAAACCTGATGATTTCACGTCGGCTCTATCGGAACATATTTATAATTATCCAAATCATTTTATTTTGTTTGAAAATGTTTCTTTGACTTCTATGGACCAAGGTTTAAAGCAAATTTTCAGGGAAACAATCGAAATTTAAAAAAAATTATTCAAGAATAATTCCATAAACAGAGATACAGGTGAATTTGGATTGAATTCAAAATATGATAATTTACCAAGGTCAAATAAAGTAAATATCACTTCACCTAAGAGCTATGACCTCTGTCCACTCGATATGTCAGATAAATCTAATGAACTGGAACCGAAAAGGTCAAGGACATTTGCTTCCGTGTTGCATTGAAAAGAATAAGAGCAATAAACTATATGTAATTAGTTTATTAGGTATAAATTTTGTTTGTTTTTATTGATGTCTTTTAGTTTTACTGCTGATGATGAACCCTGTATATGTGTTCGAAATATCCAGTAAAAAATTTTATATCTGTTCACTGTCGATTAAAAGGTTTCATCCCTATTTTGAACTGTTATACTTTCGTGATTTTGCTAATATCAAGATCTAAAGAAACGAGGCCTTTTCATTAAGACCTCTCAGAAATATCTCTTACTATGGCTTAAACTTACCTCTAACAACAACACCCCCCTCCCTCCCTGGAATTGCTCCCTAGGGGATGGGTCAGCCATATATTGTCACGGTGGCGTGAATATGCACAGTCTTGGCTCAAAGATGCATGGTATTTTCATTAAAACCACTCTGAAGTACCCGAATGCAAAAAAGTATACCTTTCTTCTTAGTTTGCGTGTTTAATTTACTACCGAGAAAATGTATTGTGAAATTGACATGTTTTTCTTATTGTTACTTTGTAAGTAATGAGGCTTCTACTGCATAATGCGTAATACTTACAGCTTATTTGAAATGCGATTTTGTTAATACTAAGAATTAAATTAATATAGTTTATTAGGTGGGTACGTCTAATAAAGCAATAGAAACGAGGAACTATCATTAAGACCTCTCAGAAATACCCCTTAATATGGCTTAAACTGACCCCTAATAACAACCCGTCCCCTCCCTTCTGGAATTGGTTACAAGAGTGGGCCTGTCATATACTGTTACGGTAGCATGAACGTGCATAGTCTTGGTTCAAAGAAACGTAGCATTTTCATTATAACCTCTTAGTAATAACCAAATGCAAGAATGTGTGTCTTTTTTCTTCGTTCGCTTGTTTCCCGTACTAGCGAGAAAACGTATTGTGAAGTTGACCCTTTTCTTATTATTACTATGGTAAGTAATGAGGCTTCCGCTCCATAAAGCTTAATATTTGCGGCTCATACAAAATGTGATTTAGCTAATACCAAAATTTAAAGAAATGAGGCATTTTCATTAAGACCTCTCAGGTATATATGTCTTAATATGGCCCAAATTTACTTCTAGTAAAACCCCCCTCCCTCCCTGGAATCACTTCCTAGGGGGACCAGCCACATACTGTCATGGTGGCGTGAATATGCATAGTCTCGGCTCAAAGAAACGTAGAATTTTCATTAAAATCTCTCAGAAATAACTGAATGCCAAAATGTGTCTATTTTTTCTTTGCTTGTGTGTTTCATTTACTATTGAGAAAATGAATTGTGCAGTTGACATTTTTCTTATTATGGCTATTGCAAGTAATGAAGCTTCTACTCCATAAGGCGTAATACTCACGGCTCATTCAAAATGTGATTTTTCTAATACAAGATTTAAATTAATACCATGTAACTGGCAGGTTTGTTTAATAGAATCAATGGAATTGGAGTGCTTGCGCGCTCTCGTATGGAAGGGGTTGGAAAAATCTGATCCATTTAATCATTCTAGAAAGCAGGCAAAGAATTCTCCGTACATGGAATAGGTTTTCATGTAGAAGATATTTACTGAATCAAAATAACATCAATTCCTTCTTGGTCCAGCTGACTAGCGCTCCATTCCATTCAGGAGAAATCTCTTTTGATTCCTAAAGGGCACCAAAATATGTGAAAATAAAGGCTCCCTGACAAAAAACGTCGTAAAAGAAAACGAGATCTCGAAGAACAAGCATTGAAGAAAAAAGCCTTGTAATGAAAATAAAATCCTGAATTAAAAACCTCTTAAAGTATTAAATAACACCCACATGTACATCGTCGTTATGTAACGCCAGACACGTGTGTCCTCCTTAGTTACAAATGAGGATTCCCCACGGGCCCCAGAGAAACAAGTAATGCGAGATTGCGTTATTCCCAATAAATCTACTAAGTCATGCAAGATTGTATCACCCTAATTTACAAGTTAGGATCCCTTACTTGACTAGCGGACCTTGAGAAATTAGCATGCCATGCACAATAGTGTCATTCCCAACAAATATATTAAGTCACGCAAGATTTCATCAGCTTCAACATAAGTAAACATTCCATATTACGTAGGCTCCCCCGCTTGACTAAAAAAAATTGAGATCGAAGATGTTATGCAAGATTCCGCCATTCCCAATAAATTTACCAAGTTATGCAAAATTGCAATACCTTCAACATAAGTGTCTATTCCATATTATGTAGGCCTCCCCCGTTTGACTAGCAGACATTGAGATTTAAAATGTTAGGTAAGATTGCGTCATTCCCAATAAATCTACCAAGCCACGCAAGTTTACATCACCCTCAATATAAGCAAACGTTCCCTGTTACGTAGGCTTCCCCACCTGACTAGCGGACTAAGTCCTAATATTTAACAATCAAAGAAATCTTGATTTGGCAGGGGTCCTCTGACGGCTTTTTCCTGGCCTTCGGAGGTTTTTAAGCAATCAAAGAAAAACAGTCTCTATAATGGAACAGGCACCTATATCCTGAAGTAAACAAACTCTATTGCGTAACAAGCACCTGCGTCTTCAAGAAAATTAATTACACATGCGTCTTGAGGGGATCGCCGTTAAACTTCCTAGTGATCTCTTATTATTAAGGAAGAAAAGAGTAGCGGCTATGTCACCGTTTAAAAGCAGGGCATCAGCACTGGCTTGCTATACTGATTCCAAATATAGCCAATTCACTACGTTTAATTTTATTTACTAAGTAAAATTTGGATAGGTGATAGACTCAAAAAATGGTCAGAGGCAAGGCTCTATCTAGGGGGGGGGGGGGTTGGCACAAAAATTTTTTGTCCGCAACACAAACTGCAATACCGAGCAATCACGTGGAGGGAGCGCAGCAACTTCCAATATCCTTCCGATATCCAAAAATCAGTTTAATATTTTGGGTACCATGTAGGGATCGTATCAGATATTAAACTGATAAGAACTGATACTAAACTTTGATCTTAGCCAAAAGGCTGAGAAGCGATGCATATGTAATAATTTAAAGTCCTCTTAAACTAAACACTACTTTAACGAAAGTTATGCTTTTTTATTCAGGAAATTTATATTTATTTTGGACTAAATTCCTGTTTAATGGCACTCCTAATCACCACTCCCCCTACAATTTCTAGATTTAGCTCTATATTATGGAATGCCGAATTTTCTCGTTATAAACTGCCAGTCATTGTGTAACAAAATGGAAGAATTTGAAGTTATCGTCCGTCAAAATAGCATCCCAGTTATCGCAGTTACAGAAACTTGGAATCTTGATAGGTTGTCAGGTCATATGGCAGGCTACGAAATTTTCCTGAGCACACGTGCTGATCGAGGTGAGCATAGACTAGGTGGAGGTGTTGCCTTGTACATACGGAAAGACATCCCTTGCAAATTATTACCGGAAGTATTTGATCTAGCTCATGAAGTAATCTGGGCTAATTGCAAACCTAAGTCTCTTCCCCGGCGCTTTTCTTGTACTATAGTCGCTTCAGTATATTACCCAGAAAGTGCAAGAAACCGTGGTGACTTGGTCTTCTACCTCCAAACGACTGTTGATCACCTGAGAAGTATATACAGTAGCCCTGCTTTTATTATAGGAGGAGACTTTAACCAAACCAAGAAGAGTTGGTTATCATCTTGTTTGTCTTTAAAACAAGTAGTACACATACCCACCCACTCTTTGGGGGGCATATTGGACCTTATACTCACAAATTGTGATGATTTTTACTCCCCTCCCTTTTCTCTTGGTCCTGTTGGTATGTCAGACCACAACCCAATTCTTTGGAAAGCAAGAGAGTCTTTACCAAAGCCCAAACTATCCCGTGTCACTGTTCGTCCTTGTACGGAGTCGGCCATCTGTGAATACGGTCGATGGATTGGCACATATGACTTCCCCGAAGTGTACAATACCGGGCTCTTGGAAACTAAGGTATCCGATTTCAATGCCACGTTATACAGTCAATACCTAAAGATCTTTACAACAAAATCATTTGTTGTTAGTGAATACGACAAACCATGGATATCTCCAGCTATTAAATCACTAATAAAAGAGAGGTCTCGCCTCTACTCCCGTGGTGCTATAATCAACGGCAAGAAATTGCGAAATCAAATAGTCTCTTTGGTAAAGAAAGCCAAAGCTCGGTATGGTCGTGAAACCATGCCCTCCCAATTACTTACATCAGACCCCAAAAAGTGGCACAACGCTGTGAAAAAGGTGGCCGGCCAAGCTTTTGACAGCAGTGTAAAGATCAGCAATGATGGCGGGTCCTTAATCAGCGCAGAAGAAGTGAGTGAATGAAAGTGAGTGAGTGAGTCCTGAAGGCTTTACTGATTCTAGGTGGGAGCAAAGGTGGAAGCTAAGCTTGCAAATTGCCACGGCGGTGGTGGCGTTGCAAGCAAGGATGCTCCCCCCTTCCGTCCCTAGGCAGTAGAGCAAACCCGCCAGCACACCTCATAGCGGTGAGAGGGTGTAAACGTCACCTAGCTTCACGCCAAGCGAAGTGACGGCCAACGTGCTCCGGGTGACCCGTAGGACTGGGGCCCCTGCGGTTAATCATACCCAAGAAACATCCAGAATTATGTTGAATATGTCTAATATGAGAGCGAATTTGGCTACGGCATTCCCGGCATTAAGCGATGCGTCGAGGCTGGTGACCTCGTCGAAAAGTGAGCTAGCTACCATACTATCAAGGAGACATGGCCTGAATATCGGCTGCTGGAACCTCTGTTCCATCAAATGTTCACTAACGCAAGCCTTCGTAGCTGAAGAATTTTATTTATATAACCTGGACATACTCTGTGTTTCAGAGACAAGATTAAATGGACAAACGACACTTGACCTAATAGCCCCTTCGGGTAAAAAGGCCATACTATTCAATTCTGGCCCAATGGATGGATCCGGCCTCACAGGAGTGGGAATAATCATGACGCCCAAGATCGCATCGGGACTCCTTGACTATGAAGCAGTGTCTGACAGAATTGTGATGGCCCGTTTAAAAGGTCAGAGTAATAACCTGACAATACTATCTGTATATGCCCCTATTCGTGACGCCCCTGACCACTTGAAAAACAAATTCTATGCTGACCTCCAACTGACTATGAATAAAATTCCTCGTAAGGACATCCTCGTGATCGGTGGTGACTTCATTGCCAGGATTGGCACGAGACTAAACGATTCTGAATGGGCTATTGGCAACAACGGTTTGGGCGACCGGTGCATTAGCGGAGTTAGACTTCTCATGTTAGCTATGCTGAATAATCTCAGTGTGGCTAATACATGGTTTAAACACAAACCTTGCCACACTTACACTTGGAGATCCCGAGATGGTAGAACCCGCGCCCAAATTGACTATTTACTCGTTTCCCGTCGCTGGAAGTCAATGATTAAAGACTCGAGAGTATACAGAGGGGCGGACACTGAATCAAAAAAAGGATCCGACCATTTATTACTAAAATCAAAAGTTAGATTCAGACTCAGCTCCAAAAAAGTATATGCACCTAGACGCATCCTAGACACAACGAAACTCAAACTCCCTAAAATCAAAGAGACCTTTATGCTCGAACTTACAAACCGTTTCACGGCGTTGCAAGATAATGACCGAGAATTTAAGACCAATCAAGCAATTTCTGAGACCGAGACAAGTTCCATGACCGAGCAAGAAAATTTTAACCCATCACTAAATATAGAAAAGCGCTGGATCAAGTTCCGAAATCAAGTGAAAGAGGCAGCTACAGAAATTCTCGGAGTAAGGGACAAAAAACCCAAAAGATGGATTTCTCAGAAGACAATAGAATTCTCTTTAAGGAAGAAACAAATGACTGATAAACACTCTGCTTCTTTTAAAGCACTCCGCCAAGAATGTCACAAATCTGCTAAGGCAGACAAACAAGCATATTGGTCTAATGTAGCCTGTGAAATGGAAAAGATAGTCCGTTTAATTAAGGCGTATTACGTGGGAACGAGGGCATTTATAAGAGCTGACGGAGAAATCTCAAAAGAAATATCAATTGACAAAGGAGTGCGACAGGGTTGTGCCTTATCGCCTATTTTGTTTAACTTTGTCATTGGCCAGATCATGAAGACTCTTGACAAATACAAAGGTGTGACAATCAGTCCAGCACTATCAATAACAGACCTTGATTACGCTGATGACGTGGATATCTTGGCTGAGTCGATAATAGAAGCACAGCTCATGATAGACGACATTGCTCCTAGATACCTTACTACTGGACTAAAGATCAGCCAATCGAAAACAAAATCGATGCGCACCTCTGGGCTAGATGAAACTCCAATCACATTGAATGGCATCCCAATCGAGGACGTCCAGAATTTCAAATATCTAGGCTCCCTAATAAATCCCAAGGGCGAAGCTCTAAGCGAAATACAAAGCCGCATCTCCGCAGCCTGGGCAGCATTCATCCAGCTTCGGAAGTACCTCTGGCTACGAAATGAAATCTCCCTTCGTACAAAGCTCCAGATATATAACGCTTTGGTCCTCTCTGTGCTTCTTTATGGTTGCGAAACGTGGCCCGTCAGAGCTGGGGAAGCTAATAACCTGAATGTCTTCCACCACAAGTGTCTTCGCTGTATTCTTGGCCTGCGTCTCTCTGACCGCGTCCGTAACGATGTCATCAGAAGAAGATGTGGTGATATACCACTTGTCTCTGATGTTGTCAAAGCGAGACATCTACGATGGTTCGGGCATACACTGCGCCGACCGGATGACTCGTTCAGCAAACAGTGCTTTAAATGCCAACCCCTCGCACACTGGAAAAGGAAGCCTGGAGGACAAAAAAAGACATGGTTATCAATAGTCAGAGCCGACCTCGAGCCAATGGGAGGTTTCAAGAAGCACGGGCACCGATGGAATAGACAATGGATCCTGTTGATCGAGCTAATCGCATTTGAAAGAGGGCAATGGAGAGACGCATGTCGACAAATTCTGGATGCCACGATGGGCCTGGACAAGGCTCGAACGTGACCCAAGTACAAGTAAGTAAGAGTGAATTCTTCACCAAGATCTGTACTACCTATCCAACTATTACGGCTCATGAAAAGTCCACCATACTTGAAAAATGTGAGCCTGAGAACAACATAATAGTCAGTGAGTTTGATGTTTACACGGAATTACGGAAGATCAAACCGAATACATCTTCATACCCTGGTGAATTACCTGCCAAACTCCTACGTGAATATGCAGCCTTCATAGCATTACCACTGTCCAGCATCATTAACGAGTGTTTTGCTTCTGGCTTTTTCCCGTCACAGTGGAAAGGGCCTATATTAGAATTATTCCAAAAATGCGCACCCCTTGTGCATGCGACGATCTCCGCCCGATCTCACTTACACCTTGTTTGGCGAAAGTAACTGAGGCCTTTATACTCAAGTTTCTTCTGAAACAAATTCATGCGTATTGATAAATTCCAGTACGGTGGACTCCCCAAGTGTAGTACTACAATCTACCTAGTACGGATGTTTGACTGCGTCCTCCAATGGCTTGAAAAAGGTAGCTGTTTCGTCGACATTTGCGCAGTGGATTTCCGAAAATTTGACCTAATCCGCCACCGGACTGCAGGCATGAATCTCCAGGAAATGGGGGCCAAACGATGCACCCTTAGCCTTGTACTTGACTTCTTAACTGGCCGAAAACAAAAAGTCTTTGCACTCCACGAAAACGATTCGGATTCATCATGGTCAGATACTTCTTGCGGGGCCCCACAAGGCAGAAAATAAGCTGTAATAATTTTCCTGGCTGTAATTAATTCCCTGCTTAACCATCACGACGACCGTTACAAGTTTGTAGATGATCTGTCCATAGTGCTCGCTTACCTGGTCGAAAACACTATCATAACAAAGCAGTTTTCAGACCAGTTATTTGATCAGCTAAAGACCGAATGCTCAAGTCATGATCTTACCATTAACGTAGCCAAGTCGAAGATAATTCGTTTCAACCCTCTGAAGCGGAATATAGATATGCCTCTAGTCCCTTTCGCGATTGTGAACGAAATAAAAATCTTAGGAGTAACTTTCACTAGTGTCTGTAGTTTCAGTGCCCATATTAATTTAACCGTCCACAAGGCTAATGCAAGCCTTCAGACAATTACCAAAATGAGGCGTTTTGGGTGTGATACTAAAAGCCTTCTTCATGCCTAATCGTGTTATGTTCGCCCGTTGCTCGAGTATGCATGCCCGGTGTGGGGTCCATCTGCTATCCGCACAGCGTACCTATTACGCGACATAGAGTGCGTCCAGAAAAGAGCAACAAGGATTATACTCCGAGACCGTGGCATACCCTACGATCAAGCCCTCGCTAAATTAAATTTATCTCCACTTAAAGTCCGGCTGGAACACCTTATTCACCAATTTGGAAAATTCATCCTAGCCAATAAGAGCCACCGATCACTACTACCCGAACCAGCCCCTCCCAATAGCAGAACTCGATTACGAAATAAACTTGTACCCCCTAAAGTACGAACCAATCGATACGCAAACTCATTTGTGCCTTTTTTCACATCAGTTTTTAATGCTGAGTTGTAGTGTATGATTTCTGTCTAAATGTATGATTTTTGTGAAAAAACTGAATTTAGCTATGCTACGATATTTTTTAAATATACCGATCTCTCTCTCTCTCTCTCTCTCTCTCTCTCTCTCTCTGGAAACTGGTTGATTTTTTTGTAGTTTTACTTATTTCTCAAAACAGTTGCCAAAAATGCCGATTAAAAGGCAAACAACAACAAAATATCCGTAAACTTCTGTTTATAGACTAGGGCTACATTTGAGAAATAAAGGAGGGGGGCTACAGGCAAAATGTAAGTGATTCTATAAGTCCGTTAAAAAGTTGGAATTTGCTATTGTAGCACTTGTGTCAGAAAGAGACATTGCCAACCAAGCTATAGTGCATCGCCTATAGAATATCTTATATACAAAAAAAAAGAAAAAAAATGAGTCATTCTAATCCATTTGTGACGAATCAAGGTGTTGTCCCTGATCTATATTGTTTAGGTGTTATTGTGACCATTCTTAAAAAGAAAGCCGCTCTAATCCATTTAGAGGGACGGCGTAAACTCCACAAAGCCCGGATGGGATATGAGTCAATAAGGTCAAGTTGGAAAATAATTGCTATATATCTCATATTATTTTTTTCGATATCATACTGATTCGATAACCTACATCAGGTAAACACTGTAAACCTGAGTTAATATTTGACTTTTTCAAGCTTTTTGCCATTGGAAGCACTTAGTATTGGCCCTTTGCCCATTTTATAAATCTGTAATTTATAAAAACTTCTTGCCATAGATTCATGCTGAGACTCAAGGATAATGGTTATAGGAAAATTACAAATAGGTCCACGCAGATAAGACTTTTGACCGTTGAAGCACGAAAACTAGTATGACACATTTTAACAGTATTGGATTAGACCAGATCAAGCTCTGGAAGCCAAGAAAATATACTCAAAAGGCTAGCCTATATAAGGCTAGCTATGCGTAATTTAATTACGCATATTATTATGAATAAATTTTATATCTTCTTTATTATTGTACCTTGTAACTCAAATTCAATCACGAATATAGAACAACAAGCGACCTGTTTTTTTTCCTTTTCTGTTTTTCAAAAAGTCTTAGTACTATCATTTATTGATTTGCGGTAACATATTGTTTGGTCAATGTACTTTTGTGCCCATCGTGGTTGATTTAAAAAAGTACAGGTAACTTATAAGAAAGAAAACTGGCATCAGTGTAAAAAAAGAGACACCAACGCCATCTAATACTTGTCACTTCTGTAAATTTTTCAAACTTCATAATTGTGCCCAGAAACCTTGCTGTAGCAACACATTGCAAGGCCAAAGCAGGAATCTGAGCAATCAATAATTGTCGTTAATACAATTATTTACTTACCCAGAAACAAAAAATACCCTTATTCCTTGACTAATGTTACCTTATTAACTAAAAAATAAATGCAAAGCAACGCACAAAGCAACACCATCGTTAAATGGTGTTTTAAATTATCCATACACTTTGTTACCAAAATAGGAAAAGGTAAACGTAATTTTTCTTTATCAGTATTAGTAAATATCTTTCAAAAAGTTATAGCATACAGACTACGAGGTATGACGACATGCATCGACAAAAACTTGCGAGGAACAAAACAGTTAAAACAAAACATTTCCGAAACTTTTCAATTCTAGACGGCGGGTAAATGACAAGAAATACGCTCAATTTAAATAGTGCGAGTTTGGCAAATAGAGCCAAAAATAAGACATGGTCAACAGCCGGAATAACGGCGGCACCCAGTGATATTACCTGTGACTTGAAATTTTCAAGCCGATTAAAAAGAAAAACTTCCATAATTTCGGGTTGAATTTGAAGCCAGGATTACAGTAATCAACAGAAAGATGAAAAATTGTTCAGTGATATACTCGATAGTCCAGCTTGTGTTGAAAATATTTTAATTGGTATGAAAAAAGAGACATATTGGTAATATGGATAGTTTAAGATAAAGGACATTCCTCCGATATTTCCGAAACCATATTTTGGCTATGCATTTATACATACAATGTAAATAAAAATTTAAGTTCTTTTATTAAGTTTTTAACATAATATTTTATAACATGAAACTTTTTAGCTTATACTCCTGCATAGTTTCGCTGCTCTGCTTTTGTGATACTCTATATTGATGAATATACTCTCTTTAATAATAGCTCTTCCCGTGGAGACAAATTTCTGCCAGAAGCTTAATAGGTTAAATATTTCTTTTTTTCCTAGAGTTTAAGAGATAAACGTAAAAATAAGGTATCAAATATTATCTTCCGGATATACGACCTGAAATATCTTAGCAGAGCCTTTAAACAGATCATCCCAAAGTTGAGCTACGTCCCTGGCAAAAATATTACTGCACTAGAGCCTATTCAATCCCATGTCATATGAATCTAAATTGTGGCTGTACTCAACTATTTCCCCTGCTCTGGTTTATAGGCTAATTACATTTCTCGATTTTTCAAAAGAGAAGAAATTTTTTTTTACACTGAACTGAGGGAACGAACACAAAGAGATTAGACATCAAACTGTTCGTGGTAACGAACTGCAAGTAAGGAGTGACCCAGCTCAATAGTATCCGAAACTAAAAAAAAAACTAAATTTTGATACCTATAGATACATCAAAAGAACTGTGTCCTTATACTTAGTCTTACCCATCGAAAGTTACGATCCTCAGAAAATTTGTCTTGGTTTCGAAAAAAGGGGAAAATACCTCCTATAAGTCATAGAATCTTAATGAAAATCAAACCATCAGATTCTGCATATTAGAGAACCCTACTGTAGAGGTTTCAAGCTCCTATATACAAAAACGTAAAATTTTGTATTTTTTACCAGAAGAAAAATCACGGATGTGTGTTTATATGTATTTTTTTCCCCAGGGGTGGTCGCATCGACCCAGTAATCCTACAATATGACGAGAGGGCTAATTTGAACGAAAATTAAAAAAAAGTTCTACCCTTTTTAAGTGACCAAAAAAGTTGGAAGTTAACTAGGCCCCCTCCCACGCTTATTTTTTCCATACTCACCCGATCAAAATTATAAGATAGCCATTTTGTCAACATAGTTGAAAAATCTAATAGCTATATCCTTGAGAATGACTTAATCCCCCACAGTCCCTGTGGGAAGGGCTGCAAGTAATGAAATTTACCCATTGCTTACGTATATTATTGTATGTATGTATGTATTTATTTATAACCCATCATACAAAATAATGAAGTGATGGAGTAAATTGAAGAAAAAAGGAAAAAAAAGAAGAAAGAAACAACATATCGTAATTACATTCTAAAATACAAACAAAAATAATTCCACGTCAAAAAACAACATTTTGCCATTCATGGCCGGTTTGCTTATAGCACAAGTGTACATTCAGCTCAGCTAACCTAGCACACGGGTCAGACAAGCTATACTTTTTCATCAAATAGGAGTTGCGGGTCCACGGAGGAACTCGCAACAGAAACTTAGCAAATTTGAATAAAACGCGTTTCATCCTAAGATGGTCAGATTCACTAAATATAGGGTAAAACGGTACTAAATACAGAATATGTGGCACGACGACACTATTCTAAATTCTCGCAAGATTGGCTCTATTCAAATGAAACTGAGAACTAACATTTGTATCATATGCACGACGGATTTTCGTTTCCATACTTCCTAGCATCAATAGCCTAGTTTTCTTCATATTTTTTCCAATAGGAAGGCCAAGATATTTCTACTTAACACAAGAATTTACTTCTGTACCATTCAGATCTATAGATGTATTATCTGATGTAGTCGTGTCTATTTCATTGAAAATCAAAACATCACATTTTTCAGCATTTAGGGAAAGTCTAATACCACTGTAGTTTTTACATATCTCCAAAAAACATTTTCTATCCCACTGATAGTCCTACTAATATTAAAAACATCGTATGCATAACATAATATCGACCAATCAGTACCTTTATATATACAACACGAAGAAAGTTGGCACAGAGCTGGAAGCGTTGCATTATTATAAAACGTGGAAGAAGTAACCGCACCCTGCTTAACCCCAATATGAATTGGTATATCATCAGTCAGCAAATTGCTTCCAGGTATACGTATTTTTGCTTTCATTTGGCGGTACATGTACAAAAGAGGTCTAACTAAGTCTAGCGATATACCACGGTTCAAAGGCTCATTCATTGCTTGGGGATGCAACAACGAGTCAAATGCTTTACTAACATCGTATGTTCCAAGCGCTAGAGTACCACCGGATTTATCTGCATCGATCAACAAATTGCGCAGACATTTTAGAGCATGGAAGCAACCAACCTTAGGCTGGAAGCCAAACTGGTGAGGTGGCATGTAACAGATAGAACGTAGGTTATTAATTATAAGTAATTCAAACACCTCCGCAAAAACGCTTGAAACAGTTATAGGTCGATACGATGAGCATTCAAACGGATCCTTCCCTTTTTTTAGAATCGGTGAAATAAGACCAACACAAAAAGAATCTGTAACTATACCGCAGCCAAAAAATCAGTTGGTACAACAAAGAAAGATGACACATAAGCTTATCAGACGCATTTTGTAAATGAAGGGCGCATATGCCATCATAACCCATAGACTGTCTTTTGTTCATTACTATTGCAAGTAATGAAGCTTCTACTCCATAAGGCGTAATACTCACGGCTCATTCAAAATGTGATTTTTCTGATACAAGATTTAAATTAATACCATGTAACTGGCAGGTTTGTTTAATAGAATCAATGGAATTGGAGTGCTTGCGCGCTCTCGTATGGAAGGGGTTGGAAAAACCTGATCCATTTAATCATTCTAGAAAGCTGGCAGAAAATTCTCCATACGCGGAATAGGTTTTCACGTAGAAGCTATTTACTGAATCAAAATAACATCAATTCTTTCTTGGTCCAGCTGACTAGCGCTCCATTCCATTCAGGAGAAATCTCTTTTGATTCCTAAAGGTGGCCAAAATATGTGAAAATAAAGGCTCCCTGACAAAAAAACGTCGTAAACGAAAATGAGATCTCGAAGAACAAGCATTGAAGAAAAAAGCCTTATAATGAAAATAAAATCCTGAATTAAAAACCTCTTAAAGTATTAAATAACACCCACATGTACATCGTCGTTGTGTAACGCCAGGCGCGTGTGTCCTCCTTAGTTACAAATGAGGATTCCCCACGGGCCCCAGAGAAACAAGTAATGCGAGATTGCGTTAATCCCAATAAATCTACTAAGTCATGGAAGATTGTATCACCCTAATTTACTAATTACTACTAAGGGACCCTAAGTTAGGGTCCCTTACTTGACTAGCGGACCTTGAGAAATTAGCATGTCATGCACGATAGTGTCATTCCCAACAAATATACCAAGTCACGCAAGATTTCATCACCCTCAACATAAGTAAACATTCCATATTACGCAGGCTCCCCCGCTTGACTAGCAAAAATTGAGATCGAAGATGTTATGCAAGATTCCGCCATTCCCAATAAATTTACCAAGTTATGCAAGATTGCAATACCTTCAACATAAGTATTTATTCCATATTATGTAGGCCTCCCCCGTTTGACTAGCAGACATTGAGATTTAAAATGTTATGTAAGATTGCGTCATTCCCAATAAGTTTGCATCACCCTCAATATAAGTAAACGTTCCCTGTTACGTAGGCTTCCCCACTTGACTAGCGGACTAAGTCCTAAGACTTAGCAACCAAAGAAATCATGATTTGGCAGGGGTCCTCTGACGGTTTTTTCCTGGCCTTCGGAGGTTTTTAAGCAATCAAAGAAAAAAAGTCTCTATAATGGAACAGGCACCTATATCCTGAAGTAAACAAACTCTATTGCGTAACAAGCACCTGCGTCTTCAAGAAAATTAATAACACCTGCGTCTTGAGGGGATCGCTGTTAAACTTCCTAGTGATCTCTTATTAAGGAAGAAAAGAGTAGCGGCTATGTCACCGTTTAAAAGCAGGGCATCAGCACTGGCTTGCTATACTGATTCCAAATATAGCCAATTCACTACGTTTAATTTTACTTATTAAGTAAAATTTGGATAGGTGATAGACTCAAAAAATGGTCAGAGGCAAGGCTCTATCTAGGGGGGGGGTTGGCACAAAAATTTGTTGTCCGCAACACAAACTGCAATACCGAGCAATCACGTGGAGGGAGCGCAGCAACCTCCAATATCCTTCCGATATCCAAAAATCAGTTTAATATTTTGGGTACCATGTAGGGATCATATCAGATATTAAACTGATAAGAACTGATACTAAACTTTGATCTTAGCCAAAAGGCTGAGAAGCGATGCATGTGTAATAATTTAAAGCCCTCTTAAACTAAACACTACTTTAACGAAAGTTATGCTTTTTTATTCAGGAAATTTATATTTATTTTGGACTAAATTCCTGTTTAATGGCACTCCTAATCACCCCTCCCCCTACAATTTCTAGATTTAGCTCTATATTATGGAATGCCGAATTTTCTCGTTATAAACTGCCAGTCATTGTGTAACAAAATGGAAGAATTTGAAGTTATCGTCCGTCAAAATAGTATCCCAGTTATCGCAGTTACAGAAACTTGGAATCTTGATAGGTTGTCAGGTCATATGGCAGGCTACGAAATTTTCCTGAGCACACGTGCTGATCGAGGTGAGCATAGACTAGGTGGAGGTGTTGCCTTGTACATACGGAAAGACATCCCTTGCAAATTATTACCGGAATTATTTGATCCAGCTCATGAAGTAATCTGGGCTATTTGCAAACCTAAATCTCTTCCCCGGCGCTTTTCTTGTATTATAGTCGCTTCAGTATATTACCCAGAAAGTGCAAGAAACTGGGGTGACTTGGTCTTCCACCTCCAAACGACTGTTGATCACCTGAGAAGTATATACAGTAGCCCTGCTTTTATTATAGGAGGAGACTTTAACCAAACCAAGAAGAGTTGGTTATCATCTTGTTTGTCTTTAAAACAAGTAGTACACATACCCACCCACTCTTTGGGGGGCATATTGGACCTTATATTCACAAATTGTGATGATTTTTACTCCCCTCCCTTTTCTCTTGGTCCTGTTGGTATGTCAGACCACAACCCAATTCTTTGGAAAGCAAGAGAGTCTTTACCAAAGCCCAAACTATCCCGTGTCACTGCTCGTCCTTGTACGGAGTCGGCCATCTGTGAATACGGTCGATGGATTGGCACATATGACTTCCCCGAAGTGTACAATACCGGGCTCTTGGAAACTAAGGTATCCGATTTCAATGCCACGTTATACAGTCAATACCTAAAGATCTTTACTACAAAATCATTTGTTGTTAGTGAATACGACAAACCATGGATATCTCCAGCTATTAAATCACTAATAAAAGAGAGGTCTCACCTCTACTCCCGTGGTGCTATAATCAACGGCAAGAAATTGCGAAATCAAATAGTCTCTTTGGTAAAGAAAGCCAAAGCTCGGTATGGTCGTGAAACCATGCCCTCCCAATTACTTACATCAGACCCCAAAAAGTGGCACAACGCAGTGAAAAAGGTGGCCGGCCAAGCTTTTGACAGCAGTGTAAAGATCAGCAATGATGGCGGGTCCTTAATCAGCGCAGAAGAAGTGAGTGAAAGAAAGTGAGTGAGTGAGTCCTGAAGGCTTTACTGATTCTAGGTGGGAGCAAAGGTGGAAGCTAAGCTTGCAAATTGCCACGGCGGTGGTGGCGTTGCAAGCAAGGATGCTCCCCCCTTCTGTCCCTAGGCAGTAGAGCAAACCCGCCAGCACACCTCATAGCGGTGAGAGGGTGTAAACGTCACCTAGCTTCACGCCAAGCGAAGTGACGGCCAACGTGCTCCGGGTGACCCGTAGGACTGGGGCCCCTGCGGTTAATCATACCCAAGAAACATCCAGAATTATGTTGAATATGTCTAATATGAGAGCGAATTTGGCTACGGCATTCCCGGCATTAAGCGATGCGTCGAGGCTGGCGACCTTGTCGAAAAGTGAGCTAGCTACCATACTATCAAGGAGACATGGCCTGAATATCGGCTGCTGGAACCTCTGTTCCATCAAATGTTCACTAACGCAAGCCTTCGTAGCTGAAGAATTTTATTTATATAACCTGGACATACTCTGTGTTTCAGAGACAAGATTAAATGGACAAACGACACTTGACCTAATAGCCCCTTCGGATAAAAAGGCCATACCATTCAATTCTGGCCCAATGGATGGATCCGGCCTCGCAGGAGTGGGAATAATCATGACGCCCAAGATCGCATCGGGACTCCTTGACTATGAAGCAGTGTCTGACAGAATTGTGATGGCCCGTTTAAAAGGTCAGAGTAATAACCTGACAATACTATCTGTATATGCCCCTATTCGTGACACCCCTGACCACTTGAAAGACAAATTCTATGCTGACCTCCAACTGACTATGAATAAAATTCCTCGTAAGGACATCCTCGTGATCGGTGGTGACTTCAATGCCAGGATTGGCACGAGACTAAACGATTCTGAATGGGCCATTGGCAACAACGGTTTGGGCGACCGGTGCATTAACGGAGTTAGACCTCTCATGTTTGCTATGCTGAATAATCTCTGTGTGGCTAATACATGGTTTAAACACAAACCTTGCCACACTTACACTTGGAGATCCCGAGATGGTAGAACCCGCGCCCAAATTGACTATTTACTCGTTTCCCGTCGCTGGAAGTCAATGATTAAAGACTCGAGAGTATACAGAGGGGCGGACACTGGATCAAAAAAAGGATCCGACCATTTATTACTAAAATCAAAAGTTAGATTCAGACTCAGCTCCAAAAAAGTATATGCACCTAGACGCATCCTAGACACAACGAAACTCAAACTCCCTAAAATCAAAGAGACCTTTATGCTCGAACTTACAAACCGTTTCACGGCGTTGCAAGATAATGACCGAGAATTTAAGACCAATCAAGTTATTTCTGAGACCGAGACAAGTGCCATGACCGAGCAAGAAAATTTTAACCCATCACTAAATATAGAAAAGCGCTGGATCAAATTCCGAAATCAAGTGAAAGAGGCAGCTACAGAAATTCTCGGAGTAAGAGACAAAAAACCCAAAAGATGGATTTCTCAGAAGACAATAGAACTCTCTTTAAGGAAGAAACAAATGACTGATAAACACTCTGCTTCTTTTAAAGCACTCCGCCAAGAATGTCACAAATCTGCTAAGGCAGACAAACAAGCATATTGGTCTAATGTAGCCTGTGAAATGGAAAAAGCTGCTGCACGCAATGATTCACGGAAACTCTACCAGCTCCTAGGAGAATCAACCAGGAAAAAGAAGCAAAGATCTACCCCCACGCTACTTAGTAAGGACAACAAGCTTCTCACGAGCAAAGAAGATCGCATCGAATGATGGCGTGCTCACTTCCAGGAGCTTCTTCACCCATCAGAAAATGACCACAGCCAACCCATTCCATCCCACAGCAGTTCTGAGTCACCATTCGT
Source organism: Artemia franciscana (assembly GCF_032884065.1). Lineage (NCBI taxonomy): Eukaryota > Metazoa > Arthropoda > Branchiopoda > Anostraca > Artemiidae > Artemia > Artemia franciscana. The sequence continues at coordinate 10,004,536 of NC_088875.1, read as the reverse complement.
GTATGAGGATTGCAATATCGCCCCTCCAAGCAGAGCAGAAATTATTCATGCCGTAAAACTATTAAAAAATAATAAAAGCCCTGGCATTGACGAATTACCAGCTGAACTTCTCAAGGCCCTTCCAGAAGCGGTTATCGACGAGCTCCACAACTTACTCACGGATGTCTGGGTCAACGAATACATTCCTGAAGAGTGGAGGACCTCTATAATAATTCCTGTATTTAAGAAAGGGGATCGAGCCGATTGTAAAAATTATAGAGGAATTTCCCTGCTACCCATTTCTGCAAAAGTTTTCACAATAATAGTATTAAATAGGTTCAGAAATATTAGAAATGATCAGACGAGGCCAAATCAAGCAGGATTCAGACCTGGTATGGGATGCTGCGATCATATTTTTAGCCTGAGACAGATCCTGGAACACCGCCTTATACACCAGCAGGAAACAATAAAAGTCTTTATCGACTTTGTAACGGCTTTTGACTCGGTAAAGAGAATTGCCATCTGGGATGCAATGAGGGATGATGGAGTGCCCGAAAAGATAGTCCGTTTAATTAAGGCGTATTACGTGGGAACGAGGGCATTTTTAAGAGCTGACGGAGAAATCTCAAAAGAAATATCAATTGACAAAGGAGTGCGACAGGGTTGTGCCTTATCGCCTATTTTGTTTAACTTTGTCATTGACCAGATCATGAAGACTCTTGACAAATACAAAGGTGTGACAATCAGTCCAGCACTATCAATAACAGACCTTGATTACGCTGATGATGTGGATATCTTGGCTGAGTCGATAATAGAAGCACAGCTCATGATAGACGACATTGCTCCTAGATCCCTTACTACTGGACTAAAGATCAGCCAATCGAAAACAAAATCGATGCGCACCTCTGGGCTAGATGAAACTCCAATCACATTGAATGGCATCCCAATCGAGGACGTCCAGAATTTCAAATATCTAGGCTCCCTAATAAATCCCAAGGGCGAAGCTCTAAGCGAAATACAAAGCCGCATCTCCGCAGCCTGGGCAGCATTCATCCAGCTTCGGAAGTGCCTCTGGCTACGAAATGAAATCTCCCTTCGTACAAAGCTCCAGATATATAACGCTTTGGTCCTCTCTGTGCTTCTTTATGGTTGCGAAACGTGGCCCCTCAGAGCTGGGGAAGCTAATAACCTGAATGTCTTCCACCACAAGTGTCTTCGCTGTATTCTTGGCCTGCGTCTCTCTGACCGCGTCCGTAACGATGTCATCAGAAGAAGATGTGGTGATATACCACTTGTCTCTGATGTTGTCAAAGCGAGACATCTACGATGGTTCGGGCATACACTGCGCCGACCGGATGACTCGTTCAGAAAACAGTGCTTGAAATGCCAACCCCTCGCGCACTGGAAGAAGAAGCCTGGAGGACAAAAAAAGACATGGTTATCAATAGTCAGAGCCGACCTCGAGCCAATGGGAAGTTTCAAGAAGCACGGGCACCGATGGAATAGACAATGGATCCTGTTGATCGAGCTAATCGCATTTGAAAGAGGGCAATGGAGAGACGCATGTCGACAAATTCTGGATGCCACGATGGGCCTGGACAAGGCTCGAACGTGACCCAAGTACAAGTAAGTAAGAGTGAATTCTTCACCAAGATCTGTACTACCTATCCAACTATTACGGCTCATGAAAAGTCCACCATACTTGAAAAATGTGAGCCTGAGAACAACATAATAGTCAGTGAGTTTGATGTTTACACGGAATTACGGAAGATCAAACCGAATACATCTTCATACCCTGGTGAATTACCTGCCAAACTGCTACGTGAATATGCAGCCTTCATAGCATTACCACTGTCCAGCATCATTAACGAGTGTTTTGCTTCTGGCTTTTTCCCGTCACAGTGGAAAGGGCCTATATTAGAATTATTCCAAAAAAGCGCACCCCTAGTGCATGCGACGATCTCCGCCCGATCTCACTTACACCTTGTTTGGCGAAAGTAACTGAGGCCTTTATACTCAAGTTTCTTCTGAAACAAATTCATGCGTATTGATAAATTCCAGTACGGTGGACTCCCCAAGTGTAGTACTACAATCTACCTAGTACGGATGTTTGACTGCGTCCTCCAATGGCTTGAAAAAGGTAGCTGTTTCGTCGACATTTGCGCAGTGGATTTCCGAAAGTTTGACCTAATCCGCCACCGGACTGCAGGCATGAATCTCCAGGAAATGGGGGCCAAACGATGCACCCTTAGCCTTGTACTTGACTTCTTAACTGGCCGAAAACAAAAAGTCTTTGCACTCCACGAAAACGATTCGGATTCATCATGGTCAGATACTTCTTGCGGGGCCCCACAAGGCAGAAAATTAGCTGTAATAATTTTCCTGGCTGTAATTAATTCCCTGCTTAACCATCACGACGACCGTTACAAGTTTGTAGATGATCTGTCCATAGTGCTCGCTTACCTGGTCGAAAACACTATCATAACAAAGCAGTTTTCAGACCAGTTATTTGATCAGCTAAAGACCGAATGCTCAAGTCATGATCTTACCATTAACGTAGCCAAGTCGAAGATAATTCGTTTCAACCCTCTGAAGCGGAATATAGATATGCCTCTAGTCCCTTTCGCGATTGTGAACGAAATAAAAATCTTAGGAGTAACTTTCACTAGTGTCTGTAGTTTCAGTGCCCATATTAATTTAACCGTCCACAAGGCTAATGCAAGCCTTCAGACAATTACCAAAATGAGGCGTTTTGGGTGTGATACTAAAAGCCTTCTTCATGCCTACACGTGTTATGTTCGCCCGTTGCTCGAGTATGCGTGCCCGGTGTGGGGTCCATCTGCTATCCGCACAGCGTACCTATTACGCGACATAGAGTGCGTCCAGAAAAGAGCAACAAGGATTATACTCCGAGACCGTGGCATACCCTACGATCAAGCCCTCACTAAATTAAATTTATCTCCACTTAAAGTCCGGCTGGAACACCTTATTCACCAATTTGGAAAATTCATCCTAGCCAATAAGAGCCACCGATCACTACTACCCGAACCAGCCCCTCCCAATAGCAGAACTCGATTACGAAATAAACTTGTACCCCCTAAAGTACGAACCAATCGATACGCAAACTCATTTGTGCCTTTTTTCACATCAGTTTTTAATGCTGAGTTGTAGTGTGTGATTTTTGTTTAAATGTATGATTTTTGTGAAAAAACTGAATTTAGCTATGCTACGATATTTTTTAAATATACCGATCTCTCTCTCTCTCTCTCTCTCTCTGGAAACTGGTTGATTTTTTTTGTAGTTTTACTTATTTCTCAAAACAGTTGCCAAAAATGCCGATTAAAAGGCAAACAACAACAAAATATCCGTAAACTTCTGTTTATAGACTAGGGCTACATTTGAGAAATAAAGGAGGGGGGCTACAGGCAAAATGTAAGTGATTCTATAAGTCCGTTAAAAAGTTGGAATTTGCTATTATAGCACTTGTGTCAGAAAGAGACATTGCCAACCAAGCTATAGTGCATCGCCTATAGAATATCTTATATACAAAAAAAAAGAAAAAAAATGAGTCATTCTAATCCATTTGTGACGAATCAAGGTGTTGTCCCTGATCTATATTGTCTAGGTGTTATTGTGACCATTCTTAAAAAGAAAGCCGCTCTAATCCATTTAGAGGGACGGCGTAAACTCCACAAAGCCCGGATGGGATATGAGTCAATAAGGTCAAGTTGGAAAATAATTGCCATATATCTCATATTATTTTTTTCGATATCATACTGATTCGATAACCTACATCAGGTAAACACTGTAAACCTGAGTTAATATTTGACTTTTTCAAGCTTTTTGCCATTGGAAGCACTTAGTATTGGCCCTTTGCCCATTTTATAAATCTGTAATTTATAAAAACTTCTTGCCATAGATTCATGCTGAGACTCAAGGATAATGGTTATAGGAAAATTGCAAATAGGTCCACGCAGATAAGACTTTTGACCGTTGAAGCACGAAAACTAGTATGACACATTTTAACAGTTTTGGATTAGACCAGATCAAGCTCTGGAAGCTAAGAAAATATACTCAAAAGGCTAGCCTATATAAGGCTAGCTATGCGTAATTTAATTACGCATATTATTATGAATAAATTTTATATCTTCTTTATTATTGTACCTTGTAACTCAAATTCAATCACGAATATAGAACAACAAGCGACCTGTTTTTTTTTCCTTTTCTGTTTTTCAAAAAGTCTTAATACTATCATTTATTGATTTGCGGTAACATATTGTTTGGTCAATGTACTTTTGTGCCCATCGTGGTAGATTTAAAAAAGTACAGGTAACTTATAAGAACGAAAACTGGCATCAGTGTAAAAAAAGAGACACCAACGCCATCTAATACTTGTCACTTCTGGAAATTTTTCAAACTTCATAATTGTGCCCAGAAACCTTGCTGTAGCAACACATTGCAAGGACAAAACAGGAATCTGAGCAATCAAAAATTGTCGATAATACAATTATTTACTTACCCAGAAACAAAAAATACCCTTATTCCTTGACTAATGTTACCTTATTAACTAAAAAATAAATGCGAAGCAACGCACAAAGCAACACCATCGTTAAATGGTGTTTTAAATTATCCATACTCTTTGTTACCAAAATAGGAAAAGGTAAACGTAATTTTTCTTTATCAGTATTAGTAAATATCTTTCAAAAAGTTATAGCATACAGACTACGAGGTATTTCGACATGCATCGACAAAAACTTGCGAGGAACAAAACAGTTAAAACAAAACATTTCCGAAACTTTTCAATTCTAGACGGCGGGTAAATGACAAGAAATACGCTCAATTTAAATAGTGCGAGTTTGGCAAATAGAGCCAAAAATAAGACATGGTCAACAGCCGGAATAACGGAGGCACCCAGTGATATTACCTGTGACTTGAAATTTTCAAGCCGATTAAAAAGAAAAACTTCCATAATTTCGGGTTGAATTTGAAGCCAGGATTACAGTAATCAACAGAAAGATGAAAAATTGTTCAGTGATATACTCGATAGTCCAGCTTGTGTTGAAAATATTTTAATTGGTATGAAAAAAGAGACATATTGGTAATATGGATAGTATAAGATACTGGACATTCCTCCGATATTTCCGAAACCATATTTTGGCTATGCATTTATACATACAATGTAAATAAAAATTTAAGTTCTTTTATTAAGTTTTTAACATAATATTTTATAACATGAAACTTTTTAGCTTATACTCCTGCATAGTTTCGCTCCTCTGCTTTTGTGATACTCTATATTGATGGATATACTCTCTTTAATAATAGCTCTTCCCGTGGAGACAAATTTCTGCCAGAAGCTTAATAGGTTAAATATTTCTTTTTTTCCTAGAGTTTAAGAGACAAACGTAAAAATAAGGTATCAAATATTATCTTCCGGATATACGACCTGAAATATCTTAGCAGAGCCTTTAAACAGATCATCCCAAAGTTGAGCTACGTCCCTGGCAAAAACATTACTGCACTAGAGCCTATTCAATCCCATGTCATATGAATCTAAATTGTGGCTGTACTCAACTATTTCCCCTGCTCTGGTTTATAGGCTAATTACATTTCTCGATTTTTCAAAAGAGAAGAAATTTTTTTTTACACTGAACTGAGGGAACGAACACAAAGAGATTAGACATCAAACTGTTCGTGGTAACGAACTGCAAGTAAGGAGTGACCCAGCTCAATAGTATCCGAAACTAAAAAAAAACTAAATTTTGATACCTATAGATACATCAAAAGAACTGTGTCCTTATACTTAGTCTTACCCATCGAAAGTTACGATCCTCAGAAAATTTGTCTTGGTTTCGAAAAAAGGGGAAAATACCTCCTATAAGTCATAGAATCTTAATGAAAATCAAACCATCAGATTCTGCATATTAGAGAACCCTACTGTAGAGGTTTCAAGCTCCTATATACAAAAACGTAAAATTTTGTATTTTTTACCAGAAGAAAAATCACGGATGTGTGTTTATATGTATTTTTTTTTCCCCAGGGGTGGTCGCATCGACCCAGTAATCCTACAATATGACGAGAGGGCTAATTCGAATGAAAATTAAAAGTTCTACCCTTTTTAAGTGACCAAAAAAGTTGGAAGTTAACTAGGTCCCCTCCCACGCTTATTTTTTCCATACTCACCCGATCAAAATTATAAGATAGCCATTTTGTCAACATAGTTGAAAAATCTAATAGCTATGTCCTTGAGAATGACTTAATCCCCCACAGTCCCTGTGGGAAGGGCTGCAAGTAATGAAATTTACCCATTGCTTACGTATATTATTGTATGTATGTATGTATTTATTTATAACCCATCATACAAAATAATGAAGTGATGGAGTAAATTGAAGAAAAAAGGAAAAAAAGGAGAAAGAAACAACATATCGTAATTACATTCTAAAATACAAACAAAAATAATTCCACGTCAAAAAACAACATTTTGCCATTCATGGCCGGTTTGCTTATTGCACAAGTGTACATTCAGCTCAGCTAACCTAGCACACGGGTCAGACAAGCTATACTTTTTCATCAAATAGGAGTTGCGGGTCCACGGAGGAACTCGCAACAGAAACTTAGCAAATTTGAATAAAACGCGTTTCATCCTAAGATGGTCAGATTCACTAAATATAGGGTAAAACGGTACTAAATACAGAATATGTGGCAGGACGACACTATTGTAAATTCTCGCAAGATGGGCTCTATTCAAATGAAACTGAGAACTAACATTTGTATCATATGCACGACGGATTTTCGTTTCCATACTTTCTAGCATCAATAGCCTAGTTTTCTTCAGATTTTTTCCAATAGGAAGGCCAAGATATTTCAACTTAACACAAGGATTTACTTCTGTACCATTCAGATCTATAGATGTATTATCTGATGTAGTCGTGTCTATTTCATTGAAAATCAAAACATCACATTTTTCAGCATTTAGGGAAAGTCTAATATCACTGTAGTTTTTACATATCTCCAAAAAACATTTTCTATCCCACTGATAGTCCTACTAATATTAAAAACATCGTATGCATAACATAATATCGACCAATCAGTACCTTTATATATACAACACGAAGAAAGTTGGCACAGAGCTGGAAGCGTTGCATTATTATAAAACGTGGAAGAAGTAACCGCACCCTGCTTAACCCCAATATGAATTGGTATATCATCAGTCAGCAAATTGCTTCCAGGTATACGTATTTTTGCTTTCATTTGGCGGTACATGTACAAAAGAGGTCTAACTAAGTCTAGCGATATACCACGGTTCAAAGGCTCATTCATTGCTTGGGGATGCAACAACGAGTCAAATGCTTTACTAACATCGTATGTTCCAAGCGCTAGAGTACCACCGGATTTATCTGCATCGATCAACAAATTGCACAGACATTTTAGAGCATGGAAGCAACCAAGCTTAGGCTGGAAGCCAAACTGGTGAGGTGGCATGTAACAGATAGAACGTAGGTTATTAATTATAAGTAATTCAAACACCTCCGCAAAAACGCTTGAAACAGTTATAGGTCGATACGATGAGCATTCAAACGGATCCTTCCCTTTTTTTAGAATCGGTGAAATAAGACCAACACAAAAAGAATCTGTAACTATACCGCAGCCAAAAAATCAGTTGGTACAACAAAGAAAGATGACACATAAGCTTATCAGACGCATTTTGTAAATGAAGGGCGCATATGCCATCATAACCCATTGACTGTCTTTTGTTAAGCTTTCGTATAACGTCACGTAATTCACTAGAACTTACTACAAAGGTACCCGGTCCAGGAGTACGTAAGCGATTATTTAAATCCGTTTCAAATTTCTTGAGAATGTTAACGTCAGGTTCGGTGAACTGACTTTTGAAATATGAATGCCACTGGTACTCACTAATTGTAATTTTGCTTTCCCGAGTTTTATTATTTGCCAAACGCGTTTTCCACAACTTATTAGGGTCATTCGCGATCGATTCGGCAATTGCAACACTTTGGCCAACCCGGTGAGCTTTGAGTTCCTTCTGAAAGTGGCGCTTAGTAAGTAACCGTAATGTATTTACAACTCCGTTTCTAGGTTTATCACAATCATTCCACAGACATAACCAAAATTTAGAGGACTGACAAGCGGATTTGAGGCTATCGTTACTGGACCATCCAAATTTTTCAGTTCCAGATCTACACGTTTTCACTGGGACAGCGAATTTTTGGTATTTTTTAGAGCGTGGGTAATCTGCGCACAATAAAAATTCAGTTCAATACGAATGTCAGACTTGTCCATCCCAGGTTGCCGTTGGAGCAGTTGAAACGGAACTCGGATTTATCTAGCATGAAGTCAAACTCCCCTTGGAGGATACCCTTATCAATCTTGTCCCAAGATTTAACACGTAAAAATTTATATTTCTTTTTGGCAAATTCAGAAGAGGGAGTATCTCGGACGGGGATCGACAGGAACAAAGGGATATGGTCACTATATTCGCCTTCCAAACTGACTTTCACAATAAGATCTGGATTGGGAGGATGGAAAAAGACTATATGGTCAAGATTAGAAGTGTTTCCAGAAGTTGAAATAAACGAACAATTTCGGTCTTTCGGTACAATCGAGTAACCGGTTGGTAGAATAGATAGAAACGTTTCAGCTCTAGCACTTGAATTCTCAAGTAGATCACAGTTAAAGTCTCCAATAAGTAAACACTTTCTGTTCATCTTCTCGATCTTTTTTAACAGTTTGGCCACCTTTCTGCAAGCAATAGCAAATTTTCTTTCAGAAGCTTCGTCCCTGGAATGGGTTGGAATATAAAAAATGACTATTACCAAGTTATCAACGTCACAGTAAGATAGCAATCACACATTTCAAGCAATTCTGATTGACAAGTTGTCAGGACGGCTAAACCACCACTTGGCCTTCCTTTAGCTTTAATTCTTCTTGGGAAGTATACAGACGTTTTATGGTTTTATGGGAGGATATTTCCGTGAAGGAAGTTTTCATGAGGGAAGGGACATTTCTATGAAGGGGGCGCCGGATTTCCCAGCATTAATTAAAACGATCAGAAATTACATTAAAAAAAAACAAGATTTTTCAACTAGAAGTAAGGAGCTACATTAAAAACTAAAAAGAAAAAAATTCTTACGTATATGAGGGGGTTCGCCCCCTATTGAATACCTTGCTCTTTACATAAATTTTTTTTTGTACTTTCAATAGAGCAATTTATTCTAATTGAACGGCCATTGTGGTTCACGGCTCATTCTTAAAGTATTGGAACAAAATTTGAACTTTAACCTAAAGACCGAGGTATTGATTAGGAGTCAATCCCCCTCATTTACGTGAGAATTTCTGTTCGTTTTAGGTTTTAATGTTGCTAAAACAGTTCAAAATAGGGATGATACCTTTTTATTAACAGTGAATAGATATAAAATTATTTAGCTGGATATTTCGAACACATATACAGTGTTCATCATCAGCAGTAAAACTAAAAGACATGAATAAAAATAAACAAAATTTATGCCTAATAAACTAATTCCATATATTTTATTGCTCTTATTTTTTTCAATGCAACAGCGGAGGCAAGTCTCTTTGACCTTTTCGGTTCCGGTTCATTAAAGTTATCTGACATATTACGTGGACAGAGGTCATAGCTCTTAGGTGAGGTGATATTTACTTTATTTGACCTCAGTAAATTATCATAAATTGAGTTCAATCCAAATTCACCTGTATCTCTGTTTATGGAATTATTCTTGAATAGATGTTCTAAAAAACTTTTTGATTCCTCCACTCCACAATTCCATATGGAATTCCATATAATTCCGTATGGAATTATGGGGTGGAGGAATTAAAAAGTTTTTAGAACATATTAATTTTTGGGGAGGGGATTTAAAAGTTACAATAGAATTAGAAGAGGATAATAAACATCCTTTTCTGGATGTCTCTCTTTTAAAAAATGAAAATAGTCTGGATTTTAAGATTTACAGAAAACCTACAAACAATAACAGATTTTGTCGTTTTTCTCCGGTCATGCTCGCCAAGTAAAAATTAGTTTAATCATATCCTTAACTGTCCGCATTTTTAGAATTCGTTCTCCAAAATTCATTGAGGAGGAATTATTGTTGTTAAAAGAGATTTTAATAAGTAACCATTATCCGGGTTGGTTAATTGACCAGACTTTTTCGAAAAGAAGGAAACAATTTCTAGAATGTTCTGACGATATTCTGGAAACAACAGAAAAGAAAGATATTTTTTATTCTCTACCATATGTTCCAGGTTTGAGTGAAAAACTTAAAAGAATTTTACAAAATAATGGCTTAAAGGTAGCTTTAAGAGGTAGTAATACTTTGGCTAGTTTTTTAAATTCTGGAAAGGATCGGACCTCTGTAGAGCAACAAAGTGGGGTTTATAAAATCCCATGTACTTGTGGAAGCTCTTATGTGGGACGTACTAACCAAAATTTAAAAACGAGATTGCTACAACATCATAATTCTATTTCATCGTCTTTAAAGCAAAATACCAAACCTGAAGATTTCACGTCGGCCCTCTCGGAACATATCTTTAATTTTCCAAATCATTTTATTTTGTTTGAAAATGTTTCTTTGATTTCTAGGGACCAAGGTTTAAAGCAAATTTTCAGGGAAACAATCGAAATTAAAAAAATTCTATTCAAGAATAATTCCATAAACAGAGATACAGGTGAATTTGGATTGAACTCAATTTATGATAATTTACCGAGGTCAAATAAAGTAAATATCACCTCGCCTAAGAGCTATGACCTCTTTCCACGTAATATGTCAGATAATTCTAATGAACCGGAACCAAAAAGGTCAAAAAGATTTGCCCCCGCTGTTGCATTGAAAAAAATAATAGCAATAAACTATATGTAATTAGTTTATTAGGTACAAATTTTGTTTATTTTTATTCATGTCTTTTAGTTTTACTGCTGATGATGAACACTGTATATGTGTTCGAAATATCCAGTTAAATAATTTTATATCTATTCACTGTCAATAAAAAGGTGTCATCTCTATTTTGAACTGTTTTACTTTCGTCATGGAAAGGCAGTGTGGTCTTCGAAGTTATTTAATGTTGCTCCCTACTTTTGTCGAAAAAACTGTTTTATTTTATTTAATTGTTATAAGAAGTTGTTAAAGCTCACCTGTAGCTGTGGATATTCAGACATTAATTCTTGAATAAGCGATATTTTTACCCATGATTTTGTATTTTACTTAACCATGACAGTTTTTGATATTTTAGAAAAAAAAAGTATCCGGCAAAAGATAGGTTGAAGCATCACTTAAAGAAGGAATTGATACCTGCAAATGAATTTAGACAACTTCTGCCAAACACCCAGACTGGCCTAAGAGAAATTCAAATAGGTAAGACTTCATGTTGCTGATGATGAAAATGTTTTGAAGCATGTTGGCATTGATTAACAGCCCCTCTCGACTTCGAATGTTCGACCGAATGAAGTTATGAAATAGGAAGCATTTCGAAAATGTAGTTGAAAGTTTGCGCCATCTTTAATATATCCGAATCGATTTTAAGAAAATGAGGCACTGAGGAATGTGGATATGAAAAATAAGGGACGGCTCAGACGGCATTCGTAAAGTTTGTAAAATCGTTCGCAAAGTGTGTTTCCGTAAAGTTTTCACCGCTCATATGAGCCTTTTACTTTACATGCGTTTTGAGCAGCAAACTATTCAAATTTCTGAAGCATTTCATGCTTCGGAGAAAAAATCTTGAAGAAATAAGGAGCTTGGGGTGTGAGTATAGTTTTATGAGGCATAAGTAGTCCCCGAAGCCGCGCCGAAAGTCGGCGGCACGCCGGCGAATATAACTCAACGGGCCGCCACCGAAAACATGTTGGCGCGCCGGCGCGCTGCCGTGAGGTTCGGTGGCGGCGGTCCGCCGATGAATAACTGCCGCCGATTTCTGTTTAGTACTATATAGCTTCTCCAAGTGAGTACATGTAAATTTGCTTTCAAACAGATTGTTATGGGGGTTGTATGGGTAAAATTATAGCAAACCATATAATTGGCTTTCGTAAAAAGTGAATATACCACTCGATGCCGTTTTTTATGCTCTTTACGAATATAATAATTGCCTCTGCTACAAATTCAGATTTGAGCACTTTTTTAGCTCTTAAATATGGCAAATTTTCAAAAAATTATGACAGTTTCTTATAACTGGCTTACCAATAAAGCAAACATACCACATGATGCCTTTTTTTATGTTCTTTAAGGATATAATAATCACGTTTACCACAAATTCGAATTTAAGAACTTTTTAAGCTCTCAAAAATGACGAATTTTCAATTGAAGTATGAATTATCCTTCATTTCCGACAAAATAATACTACATTTTCTCCGCGCCGTTTTTGACAAAATAATACTACATTTTCTCCGCGCCGCTTTTGACAAAATAATACTACATTTTTCAGTGCTAAAATTATTTACAATAAGGCTAGGTTAGGTTAAAAAGTGCTTAAATCTGAATTTGCGGTAGAAGCGATTATTATATTCGTAAAGAGCATAAAAAAAGGCATCGAGTGGTACATTCACTTTATACGAAAGCTAGTTATATAGTTTGCTGCAGGACACGGTGCCTTATTGTATAAGCCCCATGCCCATGCATTAGGGAATGCCCGGGCTTTGGAGCACCATTGCTGGAAAAATTTAGGATTTTTGAATGGCAGGGTAGTACAGCTTTAAAATATACTGTTAGTAAGAGTAAACCTATGCACACAAACACAAAAGTCAATGTCAATTCTTACAAACACATACTACCAGGCTGTTCCAAATGAAAGATTATCTCAAAATAGTTGTATGAAGTTGTTTGTAAAAGGAACATGCTGATATGACTGTAACTGACTATAGCAAGATTGGGTGCTACTAGAATAAGGTGAGGACAGTGGCATCCCAAGGGGGGGGGGTGCCACACCCCACCCACCCCAAGAAGGTCTGTTGGTAAAAAAATCTGGTAAAATTTGATAAATTCGCCGGAACTGATTATTTTTAGGGAATCTCGCTTAGGTAAAGCCTCGACCAATTCCGGTAAAATTTTGAAAAATTGCGGTAAAATCTCAAAAAATTCCAGTAAAATTCTGAAGCTGCATCCCCCCCCCCCAATCAGGAAGGTGTCAGGACGCCCCTGGGTGTGGATGCTACTACATACTACTGCATAAGTAGCAGAGTGTGAGGCACATCAAAGTAAAGTATTCTGTACTATTGCATTATCAAGACATGCAAGTTTTCCATAAAATTACTATTCAACTACGCAGGCTATAGAGTTTTCATTGGGTTTACAGGGGCATCTCAGAGTTATTGTAATAAGCCCACTTTTAATTTTCTTGTTTAACCAGGCTTCTTGTAGTTAAAGTTACTGAAAAATGCCTTAAGTTGTGAAAACGCCGAAAAATCGGCGGCGCGCCGCCAATAGTACTTCGACGGTGCGCCGCCAAAAAATTTTCTTTGCGCCGCCACCGACATAAATTATCTCTGCCGCCGCCGAACTTTTATTCGGCGCGGCTTCGGGGACTAGGCATAAGGGCTTATTACATATTCTGTTTTCAGGGTCAAGCATTTTCCATCTATTCTGTCAATTCTCTTTGTCTTTTTTCATACTGAGTTGACTAACTAATGAACAGAAAGTTTTACAATGCATGCACAACTTGAGATGCAGGGGGTATATCATAGGCTACAAGTACCCCTTGAATATTTTGCAAGACTTTGTTTTTGAATATAGGTTCAGTTTTAAAACAGGCTATAATTGTATATTCATATATAATATGTTTTGCTCAAAAGTTTTGCTCTGGAACTCTTTCCCTATTGGTCATCTCTATAAATTTTACGAAAAAAGTTAGCTAAAGTTTAACTTTAATGCTTGCTCACGTAAAGGTTTATGGAAGGTTAAAGGACGGCTCAGACGGCGTTCGTAAAGTTTGTAAGGACGTTCGCAAAATGTGTTTCTGTAAAGTTTTCACCGCTCATATCAGCCTTGTACTTTACGTGCGTTTTGAGCAGCAAACTATTCAAATTTCTGAAGCACTTCATATTTCGGAGAAAAAGTCTTGAAGAAATAAGGAGCTTGGGGTGTGAGTATAGATTAATGAGGCATAAGGGCTTGTTGCATATTCTGTTTTCAGGATCAAACACATCAAGATTCCCTGGTTTTTCCTATTTTCTTGTGAAGTTGACAGTGTTTTCAATGCAGATCCTGTCTTTGTGTTTTCCTTGAGAAGACTGGTATATGAAAGGCTTTTCTCGGACTAGAGAAATCAGCATATCTTTAGTTTCCTGATTCCACATTTCCAAATCTGTTTAAAAGTTTTGCTCTAGAACTCTTTCCCTATTGGTCAACTTTATGAACTTTACGAAAAAAGTTAACTAAAGTTTAACTTTAATGCTTACTCACGTAAAGATTTACAGAAGGTTAACGAAGCAACTTTACGAAATTTGCGAACGCCGTCCTTAAAACTTAAGCAAACTGTAAAAATGGAGCTGCGCCGAATTTAACGTTTAGAAACAATAAAAAAATTTTTGTTTATTTTTTTTTGGAGTTTCTACCTCGTTCAGGTTATAGAATTACGCTTTATTTACATTCTTATTTTTCTGTTATTTGTTATAATTGTCTTTCTCTTTTTTCTTTAGATTTCTCTGATGACGAATGGGCAAATAATTTAGTACCAAAGCACAGGTCAGTGAATATATTGCGCATAATTTGTATGGTTATTCAAAATAATGGAGAAAAATATAAATATTTAGAAAGAAAATTAAAAAATCTAGGAAAGAAATGACTAGTCGAAGAGTTAATAATAAAGCACTTTAAACGAAAGTGATGCCTCTCTTTATCTAAAAATTTTAGAAAAAATTTTATCTAAGAAACTAAGCCTCTCATTCATCTAAAAATTTGCTAATTTTGATCAGCGTTACGAAACCACTTGAAGTCAAAAACCTGAAAAACTACTATGAATTTTAAGTACGTTTGTGGCAATAACATAACAACAAAGTGCTGAGTTCTCTATTTAGAACGGTGTTACAAGTTCTGGTGTTTATCATTTTACTGAAGTACAGTCCAACGTTGAAAAAAAATTACTTTGGTATTTAAAATTATCTAGCATTAAATAGTAAATCAGATTTGCAAAATTGGCAATTCTGATTGCGAATAAAAAATAAGAGTTTCGGGAATGACTTGAGTTATATTTAAACTTTGTCTATTCCTCTCTTTCTTACACAATGACTAGAACATACTAATACGGAACCAAGGACAGTAAAGTGTAAACAGAACCAAGAGCAGATGCAGGATTAGTTTGTAGGTATTGAGGAATACCAACGAAGCTAAAATTCTCCCATGGGTAGTTCGCAAACCGGCACTGTAATTAGTGAAACTTTTGACTTTTTGGGGGCACGTACCCCAAAAATTACTCCTTAGATTCACAAAGCAGTATATAAACGATCTAAAAACAATACTGAATAAGGCAATAAAATAGAAATATAAAAAATGATAGGAATTCAGGATTTCAACACTGAAAGCCGTAAAAAACTGAAACAGGAAAAAAAGATGACAAGTCTCGACCTGGTATTTTCTGCAAATCTTTACATGCAAATTTTCTGAATGGGAACTTCCCCGTGTGAGGTAAAAGCTTTCGTGGGGAGCAAATAAGGGAAATAGAAATTCCTGTGACGGTGTAAAGAGGGAGGCACAAAGAGCGTTTGCGCTGCTTTTGTGAGAATTCACTTGAATATTAGCTCTAAAAGAAAAAAGAGGCGAGTCCACATGCAATTTTTCTGAATGGGAACTTCCCCGCGTGGGGTAAAACCTTTCGTGGGGAGAAAATAAGGGAAATAGAAATCCTTGTGAGGGTGTAAAGAGGGAGGCACAAAGAGCGTTTTCGCTGCTTTGGTGAGAATTCACTTGAATATTAGCTCTAAAAGAAAAAAGAGGCAAGTCCACCTGTCCAGGATTGAGTCCCAAGAGTAATTCAAGCTAGCTATGTTACACTTTTGTTCTCAAAAAGTGGCAAAATAAACGAAGTGTCACGGAACAATTGTATATAAAAGGACAGAATATAAAGGAAGTTTAGGAAAGATAAAATCATTATTGGGTAGCTTAACTGAAAGTGCATTAACGCTCTGGATTGAGTCCAATTGTCCAGGGTTTTTCAAATCGAAATTGACAGCCCTGGATGCCTTCAGGCATCCAGGATGATGTCCTACCGTTGTAACCTACCATGGTTACAACGGATAACAGGTAATCAGGGTTCGATTCCAGAGAAGGAGCTTGAGCCAAATCCAAGGACAGCAGTAGTTCAACCCAAAATCTCCTTCACCCACTGCAAGTTAAGTAGACTAACGTCCAAAGCTTCTCAAGGAAATTTGAAATTCCTGCACGAGGCTAACTTGCGTTTGGTAATAAAAATAAAGACTGGATTGCTATTCCTGCCTGGCTTATAAAGCCACAAAAGACGTTACTTTTTCCATACTGATTTTAATACCCTTAAGTGTAAGTTTTTAGGCACCGATGACAAACGGCATATCCGAGAATAGTGGAGGACATCTTTTTTTTGTGTTTTTCCCGTTAGAATAGAAATTCATATACTTCACCACCTGTAATGGATTCGACAGGAAGGCAATTAAAACATTTACGAGAAAACACTCAAGTTTGAAGTTGCTTAAATTTATGGATAAGGATGCAGAGGTACAATGAGATACCTTGGGGAATTTTCACAGTAAATAGAAAGGGCTTTTGAATAGAAATTGAGATGCTTCATCACCTGCGATCAATTACGAAAGGAAACTAAAATATTCATTAGAAAACTACCCAGTTTGAAGAAATTTTATATTCTTTGGTCAAGATAAACTAAATCAAAGGTTTTCTGAAAGTCAACCTAAACAAGATACAACTAAAAAAAAGAAAGAAAAAAAAAGAAAAAAAGCCCCGTTGTATTTAATGTAATAAGAGTAATAAGAATCCTACACCTTAGAAAGTTTATACAAAAATTGCGAAGAGCATATTTTCTCTTAACTTAATTCATGCATAAAACGAATAGAAGAGACTCACCCCTTTCATCACCAATATCCCTAAAGTACACATAAGAAGAGTAAAAAGTACACAGGGTTTCTCTCCTTCTGCACAAGTAGTCATTCCACTCAACAAGATCAAAGGTTTTTTCAGTGTCAACCAGTGGCGTAATTTCAAGACAATCCTTGAGGGGTAGGTGGGAACTTTCCAAAATCAAGTGAAAACTAAACTGAAAACTGAAAAATGAGCCAAATAGTACCATAGAAGCAAAAATATACTAAAGAAAACGGACCCGTTTCTGTGGATGGATAAATTATGCAGGCTTATCTTAGTTTTGTCTAGATTTTTGAAGAAACCAAAATTCAGTTGGGAGGGGAAGGAGGTCAAACTTTGATCCTGGAGGGAAGTCAAACTAGGGTCTAGGGGACAGTTGGCTCTCCTGTCCCATAACAAATTACGCCCCTGGTGTCAGCCAGTACAAGTTCCAGCCAAACAGTTGGTTTTTATTCTCCTATTTAGTGGTTTTATTTGAGTAGAGATAGGTCTTTCATTTTATTTTAATGGTAAATAAAAGCACAATCTCTTGCAAAATTCTTAAAGAGCTTACACAGAGAATTTGAGATTAACCTCTTTCATTTTCAACTTTTGAAAGGCCAGATTAGGGTTTACCAGTTGGGCATCTTTCAATTTTCTTCTCTTAAAAATTTGTTTCGTTTCCATTCAAAAATAAATTGTAAAAACAGTGGTATTTTTTTTTTTTTTCAACACTCTGTGAAAAATATTCGTTGGAAATCCATGAGTCGAAATAAAAATTTCAGGCGTCTGTAAATAGCCTACAGAAGTAAGCAAGCATGAAGGTTTGTTCAATTATCTTAACAGGACACAGCATTGGGCTAAATCGGCAACTGCCTTCAAGAGGAGACAGTGTTGAAATTGGTTAGTAAAAGTCCCACGAATCGGTAGATATCAGATTAAAACAAAGGGGAAACCCCTACTCAAAGATAGGAGACTTCCTTCTGTGATAGGTCTGGAAGACTTTCCTGCAAAAATGTGGGTATAATTTGATGCATTACACCCCTTTCACCCTCTAAACATGAAACTTTGGTGTGATTTACAACACGATGTAAGACCATCGACTCACGTCCAAACAGAATTCCTGCCAAACTTAAAGAAACATCCTATGGATTAGATTTTACCTCGAGGAATGGCAAGAATTTTTTTTAAAGCTTGCTAGCTTTGAATTCTGTGCAGCTAAGAAATACAGCTGTTTGCTGCACGAATTTTACCAGTAGCCAGTAGCTGAAACACAACAGTTATATTTATTGAATCTTAGTACGTTGTAGGTCCAACTTCCTTTCAAGCCATGTTTCTTTATCTTAATAAGTCACCTTATCTGTAAACAAGAAATGAACGTGTAAAGGGCTTTGGAAGGAGGGCAGCTAAAAAGCACATGAGAAGGGGTTGACAGCCCTCCAACCACTTTTAAACATCCAACCCTCAGCAGGTCCTGAAAATTTCAGCTTAATACCCTCAGCCATTCTTAAGTAATTGCAGATCCTTCTTTTTGATAAACATGATGCACACAGTGCCATTTGATTTACAGCTGGTATACAACAATTGTATTTATCGAATCTTAGTACGTTGTAGGTCAAACTCTCTTTCAAAACCGTGTTCCTTGATCCTAATAAATTACCTTACCTGTAAACAGGAGGGAATAAAAGCCTTGGGTGCTTTGTCTACTGACAAGCCAGATTCTCGAAATAAGATTCAGAGTTGCGAACTCTGTAAGTCCACTTTCTAGGACCTACAAACCTGGCGAAATACACGATCCAGGACCACCCTTTTTTACCAGCTAAGTTCTTGAATTCACAGTCTAATTTATGAGCTTACGATCCCAATTGTCACTGGGGCAACAGATATGAACATTTTCATCATCTAAATCGTCAATAGAACGGCATTGTTAAAATCCCGACTATGAATTTACAATCCAGTTTGTCACTAGAAAAGGTCTTTGAACAAGAAAAAGCATCATAATTAATTATTATTTTACAGGCGTGGAACACAACTAACAGATGATGTGAAAACGAATAGGAAAATAGATGGGTTTTAATAATAATCACAATATTTTATTTTTTGGTACAAAACGCAAAATAATAATAAAGGAGAAATTATTTTATTTATAACAAGATATAAATAAAGATAATATTAGGAAGTCGTTCATTTGGTTCAGTGAGAAGGTTGAAATTGTCTTTGCTGAGACGTTGCTGCGTCATGATTCGGTTCACTGGCTCTCAATTTTTTTTTCCTGAGATAGTTCTATGTCCAAGAGGCAGTTCCCTGCTATACACAGGTGCGTATCCCCACTAAACTCCATTGAAACGCACAATCCTAACAAACAGTTCTCATAACTTCGGGGTACGCCCGCCACATTTATGCAAACATTGCTCAACTGGTAGAAGCTTCGAGTAGTTACCGCATGGCTTGTGGTTTCGAGTTCTTTCAATAATGGCATTTTTGCTTTACTTTTAATATTGGTCTTTATTGGTATTTAATATGTTGTATATTTACTGTAGCACGTAGTCTTTACTTGTAGTATTGGATTGTTTGTTCATTACTGGCTTCTAGTTGCATATTTTTATTGATCGCTTTAAAGTTACAAAAAAAAACGACGCTTGAAACATAATTTCGGCCTGTAAATTCGCTGGCGAGTAAAACTTATCATCAAATTGTTATATATATATCTATATCACGAAAATACTCGTTAGCCAAACTTCTCGAGAAGGAATTTTACGCGTAGAAAAACTGTGCGCTGGATATAAACAAGAATTTTAGCAAAGCAAAATCTTTCAATTTTGACGATTGATTTCAACAAAATAAAACACTAGAGGTCCTTAAACGCCATCAATTATATTTTCCTTGAAATATCAAAGAACAAAAAAGTCATCAAAAACATCAGAAAACTATAGAACTGAGACAATTTTTTCAAAGGTCAAATTAGTCCATTTATGGTCAAAGTAGCACATTGAGCCGAGAGCAATAAAGATATCAAAATAACATATACAGCATAATAAACAATATCTACAATTAGTAAACAGAATAAATATCACATATAATAATGTCAGTTGGATTTGTAACTTCTTCCAAACTTCAATATCTACAAATTCACAACTTTCACCAGCACACCCTGTGCATGAATCAATTTCGGCTGGGGCTGGGAGAGTTGAAAGACCCAAAAACAAGCGAATTTTATAGATGCTTCGGAAAACTATGGGAAAACCAAAACAATTCAGGGTGAGAGATAGACTCAGTCTTCCAATGTATATGTGCCTTACCACCCCGTTCCGCTTATCATTATCATAAAATTTAATAACTTCATAAAACTGAAAAAATATCAAAATTTAGATTAACTTCGACCCACTGTCAGTGGGTCGAGACTCAGGCCTTCAAGGCCCATTGCCTTTACACCCCAAAAACTAAGCTCTACACATTGGTCCCTTACTTAGAAATTTGAAACGCGATTGAAAATTAAATCTTTTTTCATCAAGAGAAATAATAACACTGCCTAGAAAAGACGCGCTTTCCAGAGTAGTGTGGCTTTAGTTGGAAAATTTCTTGTCTCCAGAGGAAAAACTTTATTCTTTGAGTGAGCCTGGGTCGTGACCTCAATGTTAACTATAGTATATTTTAAACAAACATTATATACAGCATACATAGAAGCAGAACATTGCCTAAATCAAGCTGAACTAAGGGAAATTTCAGCAGCTTTCAATCACCATGAGTTTCAAAGTTTTAGCAGCTTGAAGCTGCTGTTTATGGAAGCTGCCTCTATTTTTACGAAAGCTGCAGAACTGTTACGTTTCCTAGCTTAGACTTACATCACCATTTTCAAAAATAAATTCACCGTATTGTACGGTAGCTTCGGTGACGCCACCAAAAAACCAGTCATATTTGACAGATCTTTGGTGATGCCAACCAAAATTTACCATGTTACACACTAACACCAGACGATCTCCAGCCTGTTAAATGCCTTTTCCATATAGTAAAAGTTTTTGGCGATGCCACCCAAAAGCCAGTGGTTACACCAACAATGAGGTACATTAAATGTTTCACCATAAACACCACAAAAATAGGTTTAGCACCTGGATCTGGCGAAACACCCGTAATGCTTGTCAGCAGATCTTCGACGATGGTGTCATTTATTGCATTGCCACCATATTTAAGCGTGGCAGCAGCTCGGGCTAAAGACATTGGACACGGGAAACGATAGTCTCTACAAGCTCGTTCCAGCCATGCAAGCATCCACTTATCCAAATTCAACTGGAAAACAAAAAGAAAAATTATTATTTAAAAAACAGACAATGTTTTAAAAATAGCCAAAACAAGGAGTTTACCACTATCCACCACCTATTCTGGATCTGGGAGCACCGTGTGTGACGCACAATTTTACCAAATGTGGCACAATTCTGCCACACATGGCAGTTTCCGGCAAACTTTCGCCACGCTTGGCACGTGCCACCTGGTTAACGTAATTTCCGAAGGTCATCAATCCCTCGACATAAAACTAAAAAGAACTCATAATTTAGTGTTCTAAAGCGTTTCATTTACTAAATTAAATTTTGGATTATTTGGTATACGAGTTTATTTAGACTAAAAATACGTCAAAAATTGGTTTGAAATAATAAAAAAGGACATTTTTCCTATTTTTACGCAAGTTTAGCTCTTTTTCTAGCAAAGAGTTTGAGAAATATCATAATTCTGGCTCGGTGAATAGATAGAGCTGAGACTATAAAATTCAGTGATCTAAGTATTTTTTTCCTTTTGTTGCAAGTTAAAGCTGCAGGCTTGTCGGAAAATCGCTGGTTTCAGAGGGAGCATCTACCTTAAGAGAAATGTTTAGCCACTGCTGGAAAAAGGAATGAGGGGATTTTCCCATTTCCATGTCCCCGGATTCAAAAGTTGTTAGATATTGTTTGCGTTTAGTCTAAAATTACAATTTTTGTGTAAATGACAAATCATATTTTCCAGGATGAATTTCTGGTTTTTGTGGAAACAATTAACTAATGCCAATTTCAGATTTCAACACCAGCAGTTGCCATTTTGAGACTTTTTTTTATTTACTTTCGTTAATCAAGAACCAATAATGCATTCCTGGGGGGGTTTATTTTCCCCATTCCCAACAAAAATTTCATTTATATGGGTTTTTAAATTACAAAATATATTCTCCAGTTTGAATATCTGGATCTAGTGTAGTGCAAGTGACACTTAGAGACTTTTCCCTTTACAAGCAGGTTCAAACAGTACTGCTTGTCTAGTTAAAATTTACATGTTTAAAACTAACGGAAATTAAGTGTTCTAGTGCCCTTTTTAAGTGACAAAAAAAATTGAGGGCACCTAGGCCCTCTCCCATGCTGATTTCCCCCCTAAAGTTACCAAATCAAAATTTCAAGATAGCCATTTTGTTCAGCATAGTCAAAAACCTAATAATTACGTCTTTGGGGACGGCTTACTCCCCCATAGTCCCAGGGGGAGGGGCTGCCAGTTACAAACTTTGCAAGTTACCCTTTAGAAGCAGGTTCAAACAGTATTGCTTGCCTAGTTAAAATTTGAATGTTTTGAAACTGAAAAAAAGCCTTTTCGAGCTTGTAGATCTATTGCGGTAGCCAATCGACATCAATTTCAGACTAGAACACTAGAAATTGCCGCTTTGAGACATTTTTCTTTACTTTTCAGTGTTTCCACTTCTACCGATTTCTATGGAGATCTACCGAATTCCCTATCCATCTCCCGACAAAAAAAGAAGATCCTGAAACTACCGACAATCTACAGAAAACTCTGAATCCACGGAAAATATTACTTTGTGTTGGTGGTCATTCTTTGATTTTGATATGGCTCATGGCTGTTGTCTGTGGTGTTTTAGTGATTTTTTGAAGAGTGCTGACGGCGTAATTATACCTTTTTGCGCGTGTTGTGTTCAAAATCCCAACGCGTTCTGCTTTTACGACGATCAAGGGAGGGTTTAGGAAAGACGAATAGGAAAAGACGTTTAGGAAAGGTACTTTATTCGTAAATCGCTCAAACACCTCCAAATACATAACACAAAATGAAAAACAGTCCTACTGAAAATTCTACCAAACTCTGAGAGCCATCTACCGATTTTCCACCGAAAATCGCCGAGGTTTTCCAGATTGTTTGAAAAAAAATGGGGAAACACTGTTACTTTTGTTAATTGTGAACTAAGAGCATCTTCCTAGGGGGTGGGGTATATTTTCTTATTTTCCTGTTCACACGTTTAAATTTATAGCTTTACGTATTTAAAAAAAAAGTTTTCCACCATGAATATCCGACTTTAGTGATGTAGTTAATTGACACCAGTTTCAGACAAAAACATCAGCAAGTGTAACTCGAAGACTTTTTTCTTAACTTTGGTTAATTACGAACTGACTGTGCTAATTAACAGGTATCCATTGCAAAATCTTCTCTTTGTCAAACATCTGCTACCTTAGTATTCAAAAGATTTTGATTTGCCGTGGGTATTTTACGACCAAAATTAAAGCCTATAATGTCCTTAATAGCACTAACGACTCAAGCCACAACAAAGATAAAATCGAAACAAATCCTTCAGACTAATTTCAAGACTCACAAAACCATGGCTCCAATGACGTCATTCCTTGGCAGTTACCCAGCATAAATAATTTTATTATCATTGTTAATAGTATCATTCTTGGTGCTTTTATGTTATAGTGCCTGTGTTAAGTTCTTCATCTAAATAGAACCTATTTCTCAGACTAATCGTAATTAAATGTCACAAAATATGATGAAATTATAATACTTCACAAAAAAATTTGAACCACATTTTTGCACATTGAAGGGGGGGGGGGGTTAAGTATAGCGGGTCAACATGCAAAATGTGTTAGGTACAATTATTCCGCATATTATGAAGTAAGAATTGCTTTCTAACTTACCACTGTCCTATTACTTTACCCCCACCCCCTAATGTGCAAATATAAAGCCCAAATTCTATATTTCCCATCTATTCTGTCACTTGTCTTTGTTTGTCTCACGCTAAGCTGAAAGAAACTAACGAAGGAACCGGTTCTGCAGTGCGTCAACGGATGAAGAACTAAAGCACTATAACATATAAGAGCCTTACTCTCTACTACTAGAAATAAATATGTGATTATATGATTATTCAGTATTTAGGCGATTATTCAGTATTTTTTTCTTCATTGTTCAAGACCATACTAAATTTGTACTTGTGACTAAACAGTCATTAATTCTTGAGACAAAATTTTGGCTGCATTCCAGGTACAACAAAAAGTAACTAAAAGTTACGAAAAAGTAGCTTTTTCCGTTCCAGTTGACATTTCACAGTCGCAGGAATAACATAAAAGTATCTTTGAATTTGCACTTTTTAGTAGCTTTAACTAACGATAGTTAACGATCATCTTTAGAGAAGTAACTGTGCATCACTATCATCATTGCAAATAATGTCAGTTTGAAACATACCCAAAGTATTATTAGACTAAATTATATTGAGAGAGCAATTAATAAAGTTGAAACTCTAGAAGGTTATATCATTACAAACTTACTGAGGGAGTAGTTACTTCACACCCGTTCCTGATGGATGTCGCTTTGAGAAGCTTCAGTGGCGGTTCTGGCCTGTTGCGGCCCGGGCAAAATCTTGATTAGAGCCCTCCTCCCATCTCTCGCAAAATTTTAGGCTAAATTTTAACAAAACTTTAATCTTTCACCAAAATTATCTCCAATTTATTAATTAATAAATATTTTAATATAATTATTCTAATATCATTATTTAGTTATTTTCAATCCATTGTTGTTTAACTAATCAATTCATAATTTATTAATTTTTTCACTTATTAACTGCGACCTCTACTTTACTTTAACAAAAATAAAATTTCATAAGTTTCAAAATGATTATAACCATTAGATTATTTATTTGAAATTTTGCGCTCCTAAAATTGCTACGCCTGGGTCAAGTACCCGCTCTGTCCCTCCCCTAAAATGTCTCTGAGTAACGTCTGTAAGTTACTACGGTTTGCAAACTGGAATACAGCCTTTGTCAAATCAAATCGCCCGCCATATCATTCTTTACATCCTCCTCCCTCGAATTTCGGACCTAAAATTTCACAATGACAAAATTAAGTTAGTTAAACAGGCCGTATTACTTGATTCATACGAGTAATCTATAAAAAAGAATAACCTAAACATTGGATTATCATGCGATTTTTCTTTTCCTTACAAATTAACTTGACAAATTTCATTAAAAAAAAACAACAAAATTAACTCGGGATACAGTTATATTCAATAATTACAATAATTAGAAAATACAGAAATGCTAATCCTTAGACATTAAATCACGGAAAAACCTCCAATAAAATCTTCTTCTGGAGAAGCATAAATTACTTAGTTACAATTTTTTTTTTATATCAAGAAAATACTATTTTAGGCACACATGCGCCACAATACCAGCCCCCCTCCTTTGATGAGACCTTAAACTTTTGACAATTGTTCTACAATTTATATATTCTAACCTAGTTCTGATTTTTTTTTGGAAGTTGCACCCCCCCCCAAAAAAAAAACTATGTCGTGCATGTTTGCCATCATTTTTCATACAATGTAATCATTTTAAAGTAGATTTGTTCATAAGTTATTATTTTCCATATTGTGTATTTTGATAGTTTCTGATTTAAGTATAGTGTTGTGTTTCGGAGTTCTAAAAATCACTAGGCAGTTTCAAAGAAATAGGAACGAACTGTCATACACGATAGCACGTAGATATAGTAATTCCCTTTCAGATGGTACTTGTCAATTATATCGACCACACTCAAAAAGTTTGATCTATTTGATCTGAGTAAAGCCGGTTTCTTTGTCTACAGTTGGATATAATTAGCTTAGTCTCAGTGAGATAAAATACTATATAAGTATATTTTAATTAAATATTTAACATATAAAGTTGGTTAGGTATTTAATATAACGCGTTTTGGGCGACCTGATTTCCATAATTTTGTTGCTGTAGTTACCATAATTTTGTTACTAAAGCATTATGTTTTCATAATATTTTGGTATATTTCATTGAGATTGACCTAACCTCACTTCTTGGGTGTTGTCGATATTATTGACAAGTACCCAATTCCTGAATCACCTACAAATGACAATTTTTTCACAAGCCATTTTTTTAACGCGTTTTTTATTTAATGGTTACCATGGGCCGATCTTCGTTCTTTACTAGGTCGCAGCTATCATTGCAACTATGATATCCCCTACCCCATCTTCTATTCCGCTTCCGTATATCCAAATTACTGACGTCACATTTATGTTCGTTTCTGGTTTTTAGTTAACAGGGAAAATTGAATGTCCTTGAACGCTAAGTTCATTTTGATTATCTTTATTAATACAAGAGCTCCCTTTTTGTTTATTCTGTTTCTTTGAAAAACTATTCATTTATTTTTCTACCAAGCAGGAAAAATGTAAAACAAAACAAAAACAATTGTGGAACGTTGTATGAAAACTAAGTCTATTAAAAAAAAGTTTATATCACTTCATTTATTTCTAAGTAAAAATTTGGGTTCCTATTCACAGCACATCCAAGAAAATAACATTAATTAGATCTCCCTTAGACCTTGCCTGAAGAATTTGGTCACTGGAAATGGACGTGAGCCAATTCCACTCCTTCAATAAAAAGAGCTAAGAAAATGTAATCTAATTATCTCTAAAAAGGAAAATATTCCCCATATAAACATTTAAACGTCCTATAAAAGACTACCAAGAGAATCATTACTACAACATAGTTATATTTTTTGTTCTGCTTTTGACTTTTCAACTATGTTCTAGTTTTTTCAATGCAACAGATGTTGTTTGATGCAAACCTTATTATGTTTTAATCGAGTTAAAAGTAGTTGGTAGGAGCACTCGCTTCACTTGAGATAACACCCCCTGAGAAGTTCAACGTAGTGATACTCTGCTTAACAGGGCAAAAGATTTTTGTTAGATACCAGTAGATGGGGTTTCACCAAACCGTTGAAACCAGTACTACACAATTTTGCAAACGCTCGAGCTGAAATATTGAGTCGTTTGTAGCTAAGCAAAAAAGGGAAAAAATACTCGTTCAAGATCCTGATTATTTAGTTGCTCATAAAAATTATCGATTATACCAAATAGATATATTAAAAACTCACAACGCGCATAAATTATATTACTCTAGAATGCACAGAACACACCTCTCTAACTTAAGATTCAAGTACCGTATTTTAGGTTGAATTA
Organism: Artemia franciscana; assembly: GCF_032884065.1. Classification (NCBI taxonomy): domain Eukaryota; kingdom Metazoa; phylum Arthropoda; class Branchiopoda; order Anostraca; family Artemiidae; genus Artemia; species Artemia franciscana. The sequence continues at coordinate 9,977,252 of NC_088875.1, read as the reverse complement.
TTATGAGTGTTGCGAAGAGGATACATTGAACTTTAAAGCTGAACAAATTATACTTACGTAAAACTGATGGGTTTAAGTTGGTTTGGTTCTATTTTTAACTTCTTTATGTATCGTACTTTTGATTTACTTATGCTATTTGGTTCAGTCATATTTTTATCATTTACAGAACATTTCACGTAAAATTAACATTATCAAACAGTTCGTGATAACGAACTCAAAGTAAGGATCGACCCGGCTCAATAGTAACCGAAACTCTAAAAAACGGAATTTTGATACCAATAGATAAATCAAAAGTATCGGAGTGTTATGCTGATTTTATATATATAAGTTCAATCAAGTTTAGTCCTACACATCAAAAGTTCCAAACCTGAGAAAATTTACCGTATTTTTGAAAAAAGGGAAACATCCCCTAAAAGTCATATAATCTTAATGAAAATCACACCATCAGATTCAGCGTATCAGAGAACCATTGAGTAGAGGTTATTTTTATTATTTATTTAAGAATTAACGACGCTTCTTGACTGCTAAGGTCTCTGCGTCGGTCCTGCAGTTTCAAGCTCCTATGTGGAATTTTGTATTTTTTTGCCAGAAGAAAGATCACGCATGCGTGTTTATTTGTTGTTATTTTGTTTGCTTGTTTTTTCCCAGGGATGATCGTATTTATTCAGTGGTGCTAGAATATTGGGAGAGAGCTCATTCGAACGGAGATTAAAAGTTCTAGTGCCCTTTTAAGTGACCAGAAAAATTAGAGGGCAATTAAGCCCCCTCAAACGCTCATTTTTTTCCCAAAGTCACCGAATCAAAATTTTGAGATAACCATTTTGTTCAACATAGTCGAAATATTTATAACTATGACTTTGAGGACGACTTAATCCCCCACAGTCCCCGGAGGAAGAGCTGCAAGTTATGAACTTTGCCCATCTTTACATATAGTATTGATTATTGGTATGTATATAGACGTTTTCGGGGGATTTTATCTGGTGGGGGGTCGGGGGTTTGGGTTATGTGGAAATATCTTTTCATAGAGAAATTTTTCATGGGGGAAAAGATTTTACATAAAGGGGGTGCTGGATTTCCAAGCATTATTTTAAAAAAACAATCAGAAATTAATTGAACAAAAAAGTTTTTTTTCAACTGGAAGTAAGGAGTAACATTAACTTAAAACGAACAAAAATTATTAAGTATATAAGGGGTTTCTTCCTCTCGTCAATACCTCGCTCTTTACGCTTAAGTATTTTTAGTAATTTCAAAAGAGCTATTTAATCCAATTAAACCGCCTTTGTGGTCCAGGGGTCATTTTTAAAGAATTGGAACAAAATTCGAACTTCAGCGTAAAGAGCGAGGTATTGAAAAGGGTGCAAACCCTCTCATATTACGTATATGAAGAAATTCGCCCCTTCGTCAATACCTCGTTCTTTATACTGAAGTTCGAACTTTGTTAAATAATGGCCAATATAAGCAATAGTTTGCTTATGTTATTTTCTGACCAATCTTAGCATTTAATTTTATCTTAAGTAGCTTCATAACTATGACTTTCATTTGATAAGAAACCACAGATATTGTACGTCTTCGGCTTGTGGTTGTTATTAAATAGAAATAAAAAATAAGTTTTCAAACAGTTCGTGGTAACGAACTGAGGTAAGGAGCAACCCGGCTCAATAGTAACCGTAACTCTAAAAAATGGAACTTTGACACCAATAGTTGCATCAAAAGAATCGCATTTTAATGCTGATTTGAAATATATAAGTTTCATCAAGATTAGTTTTACCCATCAAAAGTTACGAGCCTGAGAAAATTTCCCTCATTTTTGAAAATAGGGGGAAACACCCCCTAAAGGTCAAACAATCTTAACGAAAATCACACCATCAGATTCAGCGTGTCAGACAACCATATTGTAGAAGTTTCAAGCTCCTATCTATAAAAATGTGGAATTTCACATTTTTTTTTGTCAGAATACAGATCACGGATGCGTGTTTATTTGTTTTTTTGTTTGTTTGTTTTTTCCAGGGGTGATAGTACCGACCCAGTGGTCCTAGAATCTTGCGAGAGGGCTCATTCTAACGGAAACGAAAAGTTCTAGTTCCCTTTTTAAGTGACTAAAAAAATTGGAGGGCACCTAGGCCCCCTCCCACGCTAATTATTTTCCCAAAGTCACCGAATCAAAATTCTGAGATAGCCATTTTATTCAGCGTAGTCAAAAAACCTTATAACTATGTCTTTGGGGATGACTTAGTCCCCCACAGTCCCCGTGGGAGCGGCCACAAGTTACAAAATTTGACCAGTGCTTACATATAGTAAAGGTTATTTGGAAGTGTACAGACGTTTTCTGGGGGATTTTTAGGTTGGGGGGGGGGGTTGAGAAGAGGAAATATGTTGGGGGACCTTTCCTTGGAGGAATTTGTCATGGGGGAGGAAAATTTTCATGAAGGGAGCGCAGGATTTTCTAGCATTATTAAAAAAAACGGAAAAAATAAATATGAAAAAGTTGTTTCAACTGAAAGTAAGGAGAAACATTAAAACTTAAAACGAACAGAAATTATTACGCATATGAGGGGCTCACCTCCTACTAATACCTCGCTCTTTATGCAAAAGCACTTTTAGTAATTTCAACTATTTATTCTACGGCTTTTGTGATTCAGGGGTCATTCTTAAGAAATTGGGACAAAATTTAAGCTTTAGTGTAGAGCAAGGAACTGACGAGGGGGTGATCCCCTTCATATACGTAATAAAAACATGAGAATACAGAAGTTCGTTACGTAAACTAATTTGTAAGTTACGTATATCTTTTACTAATAAAAACATTCGTAAAAAATTAAAAGTTCTAGTTGCCTTTTTAAGTAACCAAAAAATCGAAGGGCAACTAGGCCTCCTCCCCTGCTCCTTTTTTTCTCAAAATCATTCCATCAAAACTATGAGAAAGCTAATTAGCCAAAATAAATAAATATGCAAATTTTGTTTTAATTATTCATCTGCTGAGAGTCAAAATCAAAACATGCATTGATTCAAAAATGTTCAGAAATTAAAAAAAACAAGTTTTTTTTTTAACGGAAAATAAGGAGCGACATTAAAACTTAAAACGAACAGAAATTACTTCGTATGTGAAATGGGCTGCTTGTTCATCAACGCCCCGGTCTTTACGCTAATTTTTTTTACTGTTTTAAAAAGTAGAGTTAAGAGAAAGAGTCAAACTTTAGCATAAAGAGCGGGGCGTTGATGAGGAAGCAGCCCCTTTCACATACGAAATAATTTCTGTTCGTTTTAAGTTTTAATGTCGCTCCTTATTTTCCGTTAAAAAACTTGCTTTTTTTTATTTAATTTTTCCAACTGAAAGTAAGGAATAACATTAAAACTTAAACGAACATAATTTAATATTTATATCGTTTAATGATCTTTTCTTTCATTCATTTCAGTCATTTGAGAATTGCTCAACTTGTGACTTTCATTTTTATAAAAGTAGTTTCGACCTCTTTGGCCGTTCTGTTGCTATGCCTTACAAAATTAATTCCACAAATATCACTTATTTAAGTTACGCAGAAGAATCTTTCCATGGAGAAATTTCTGGTGGGGAAAAGGATTTTCCATAAAGGGGACTGGCTTTCCTGATATTATTTAAAAACGAGCAGCAATTAAATAAAAAACAAGTTTTTTCAACTGCAAGTAAGAAGCAGCATTAAAACTTAGAACGACCAAAAAATATTACGTATATGAGGAGGGTTACCTCTCCTGAATAGCTCACTCTTACGCTAAAGTTTCCTTTTTAACTTTAAAAGAGGTTATTATTCTAATTAAACAGCCTTTGTGATTCAAGAGTCATTTTTAAACAACTGGAACAAAAATCAAACTTAGGTTATTAAAAGGTGATTATTAGTTTAAAAAAAAAGTAAAATTAGTATGCAAATTTTGTTTTAATTATTCATGTACGGTGAGCTAAATTCAAAACCTGCATTAATTCAAAAAACGTTCACAAATCAAATAAAAAGGAGAGACATTAAAACGTAAAACGACTAGAAATTATTCCGTATAAGAAAGGGGCTGTCCCTCCCTCAACAACCCCTTTTTATGCTAAAGTTTTTTAATACAAACTTTAGCATAAAGAGAGATGCGTTGAGGAGGAGACAACCCCTTTCAAATACGGAATAATTTCTGTTCGTTTTAAGTTTTAATGTAGCTCCTTAGTTTCAATTAAAACATTCCTGTTTTTTTTTACTTAATTTTATAGCGAAAGCCGACAGTGACGAAGGCCATAACTTTGTAGTGAGCCGCTTTAAGAACAATCACCGCCCCTTGTCCACTTCTACGGTAACCAGATTTTTAACTAATTATGTTGAAATAAAAATTGGCTTTTTCTTAGTCCCTTCCTGTTTTTTTTTTTAGTTTGTATTTTTACTAAAATTTTGCAGTCTAACAGCGTCCAATGTATCAATATGGCTGTATTTTGGTTTTGTTCTGTACAGCGGTATAAGTACCAAGATTTCTGAAAATGGTCAAATGACTCGAACTTGCATTGCAAAAATTCGGGAAAACTGACATTTTTTTCATTCATATATCCTAATTACATTCCTCTTTTTCCGTCATGTTGCAAGAATCAAATACAGTTGTTGCACCCCTAATCCAGCTAGGGTGATTCCCTAGCTGGATGCGGACTCCACCCACATATAAATACGGCTCTGGAATTACTTAAAAATAGTCTTTAAATTTATTCAGAGTTGTATAAAAGGTATTATGTATTTTTTTGCACTGAATATAAAAAACAAATTTTCTTTCTGTCTAGAAAACTACAGAAGATCTGCTGTCATCAGGGGCACCGAGTGCCAAATCAAGCCCTTGGGCAAAATGTTTTTAGGCGCCCTTCGTATATACTTCGCATAATATACCTCGGGGCATTCGACTATTCATTCATAATGTGCACTATATTTCAAGCCACCCCCCCCCCCCGATCCATGTTCACTTCTGTCCCTCTGCCAAAGATCCTGTTGATTTGATTCCCAGGAAGGCATTACGCAATATTGACTAAATTTGAATGACTAATAAGGGGGTACTGGCGAAACCTCGGAATTTCACTGAGAGTAGCAGACACACATGATAGTCAGCTACTACTAAATCCAGATTTATGCCAGTTTTGCCGTTGGTTTTGAATTAAAATCAAGTAGTTGTGGGCAACAAGCCATGGCTAATAGTAGAAAAGCCAAGACAGACAGTCCAATTGAGGCAGAGGGAAATCTGGCTTAAGCCCTTATTAGGATTAAATAAAAAAAAACAATTTTTTTAAAATGAAAGTAAGGAGCAACATTAAAACATAAAACGAACAGAAATTACTCTGTATATGAAAGGGGCTTTTCCTCCTCAACGCCCCACTCTTTACGCTAAAGTTTGACTCTTTCTCTTAACTCTATTTTTAAAACAGTAAGAAACTTTTGCGTAAAGAGCGGGGCGTTGAGGAGGAAAAGCCCCTTTCATATACGGAGTAATTTCTGTTCGTTTTAAGTTTTAATGTTGTTCCTTACTTTCATTTAAAAAAAACTTTTTTTTTTATATTTAATTTCTGGACGTTTTTGACTTAATGCATGTTTTGATCTTGGCTCTCCGCACATAAATTAAATAAAACGAAATTTGCATATTAGTTAATTGCAATTAATCGGGAGATTTTGAGAAAAAAGGAGCGAGGAAGGAGGCCTAGTTGCCCTCCAATTTTTTGATTACTTAAAAAGCAACTACAGCTTTTAATTTTTTACAAACGTTTTCATTGGTAAAAAATATACGTAACTTACGAATTAATTTACGTAACGAACTTCTATATTCGTATATTTTTATTGCATGTATGAAGGGGTTCAACCCTCGTCGATATCTCGCTCTTTACCCTAAAGCTTAAATTTTGTCTCAATTCCTTAAGAATGAGCTCTGAATCACAAAGGCCGTAGAATAAATAGTTGAAATTACTAAAAATACTTTAGCGTAAAGAGTGAGGTATAACAAGAAGGTAAGCTCCTCATATGCGTAATAATTTTTGTTCGTTTTAAGTTTTAATGCTGCTCCATACTTTCAGTAGAAAAAACTGGTCATACTTATTTTTTCAATGTTTTTTCAAATAATGCTAGTAAATCCTGCGCCCCCTTCATTAAAATTCTCTTCCCTCATGACAAGTTTCTCCATGGAAATATCCTCCCACGTAACCCCCCCTCAAATCTCCCCCTAAACAAAAACAAATACCCCTGAAAACGTCTGTACACTTTCCAGTAACCATTACTATATGTTAACACAGGTCAAAGTTTGTAACTTGCAGCCCCTCCCAAGGGGACTGCGGGGGAGTAAGTCGTCCCTAAAGACATGGTTATTAGGTTTTTCGACTAACGTGAATAAAATGGCTATCTCAGAATTTTGATCCAGTGACTTTTGGGAAAAAATGAGTGTGGGAGGGGGTCTAGGTGCCCTCCAATTTTTTGGTCACTTAAAAAGGGCACTAGAACTTTTAATTTCCGTAAGAATGAGCCCTCTCGCGGCATTCTAGGACCACTCAATCTATACGATCACCCCTGGGAAAAACAAACAAAAAAACAAACAAAAAAAAAACAAATAAACACGCATCCGTGATCTGTCTTCTGGCAAAGAAATGTGAAATTCCACATTTTTGTAGATAGGAGCTTGAAACTTCTACACTAAGGTTCTCTGATACGCTGAATTTAATGGTGTGATTTGTTAAGATAATTAATGGTTCGTTAAGATTGTATGACTTTTAGGGGGTGTTTCCCCCTATTTTCTAAAAGGAGGCAAATTTTCTCAGGCTCGTAACTTTTGAGGGGTATAACTGACCTTGATGAAAGTTATATATTTAAAATCGGAATTAAAATGCGATTCTTATGATGTAACTATTGGTATCAAAATTCCATTTTTTAGAGTTTCGGTTACTATTGACCTGGGTCGCTCCTTACTACAGTTCGTTACCACGAACTGTTTGATTCTATAAAAATGATGTCAGGTACATTTGTTAATAGATAAGTCTATCTATCATCCGCCCATGCGTCATTCCTAGGGAAGAACTAAGATAGATAGTCATAGAAGCTATAGTTTTCCAACAGTTTGGTTAAATTGTACGGATAAACGGCGGGAGTATGCCAAGTATGACTATCTAACCACTGGCCGTCCTGCCCAGTGTCTGATCACGAGGCAGGCTATTTTGTTGAATATACAGCCGAGATTGGATAGATTGAAGCCGGAAACGGCTACACAAATTATGCCAGGAGGTCAATCCCTTGGTATATGAAGAACCTACCGTGACACAAGAAAAGATCCCTTGAGGAAGAAACCGAGGCGAAATGAGACCAAGGCGGAAGAAAAAGATCTCTCACAAGTACCGTATGGATGACGAATGATGGGTAGCTCTCCGCTTTCTTTCGAGGAACGGATGTTGTCTGCCCAAGTCAGTCTGAAGCTGACGGTCGGGTTCTCGGGATGGAGGAAACAATGCTGAACACCGCTACCGTAGAAGAATCTTCTACAATGGGACAGACAAGATCTTACCAAAAATACCACATGCACGGAGGTGGGGATCGATCGCCCAGCAGCTTTTTGGATGTAGAGGCAATGGGCCAATTTAGACAATTTTTTTTTTTTAGTCCGCCCATGATAATAATAATAACTGACCAACAAGTTTTTATACAATACAAAAAGGGTTACGACGATGGATCGCCCACCCTTTAATCGGGCATATATAACCTTTTCACTAAATTTAGAAAAAAGAGACGTTGCCCTTGTGAGCCAATTCTGAAAAATTCCAACCATTAAATAGTTCGCAAATCATCTTTTGGTATAGCCACTTGCCCTTATTAGGCAGTTGCCTTTCTTTGGATGGTCGTTTTCCAATAGGCAGAAGAATAGTGGCGCGTTTGAACATCCCGATTTGGCATACAAAATCTTTATTGCTGAGATAATACAGCAATAAAATGAAATTCTGAACATCATAAATCTTTGGGAACTAATAATTTGAAACTTTTATGCATGATTTTTCATTCAACACCGCTGTGCGTTTTGAACATTTCGTCACGTTTATTTTTCATATCATTTTTAATTTTATTTAATTAATTAATTTAATTTATTTTAATTAATTTAATTTTATCTTAATTTATTTTATTTAATTTAATTAATTAATATTTATTTAATTTTTAATTTCGTTTAATTGCTTTAATTTTTCATATCACTATTTATCGCACAATTTTTTCAATGTTTTCCTTTTTTTCTTATTGCAGATTAAATTGGAAATTGGCCAATTGAAAAGGCTTCCTGTTTGTACTTATCGACCCCTCAATATGGAACGTCTCCAGTGACCTATCTTTTTTGTCCTAACTTACAGTGTATTTAGTCAGCTAAAATTATCAAATCCGTTGAATTGCCCAATTTCCCTGACCAATTTATTTATGTAACGTTTGACTAATCAAGAAACGTGTTTTATAGGCCAGTCATACAAGCTCAGGGGCTAAATTTTGTTTGTTTTCATTCTTTTTTTGAAGGTTCTTGTCAACCGAGAAAATCAGCCAAATTATGACAATTTTAGTACCATTTTATGTATTTCTCATTTTTCCTTTCGAATAGGGATGTTTGGACGTTTTGTCCAACGATTTAGACCAGCGGGCTCCCGAGACTCCAGTGGCAGTTCTGGCCTCCCTTTCACCCGGGGCGAAATCTTGAATAGCGCCCCCCTGTTTCCTACAAAATTTTCGGGCCAAGTTTTACCAAGATTTACATTTATTAACAGAAGTAACTTCAATTAATTAATTAACTAATGGTTTATACTTGGATCATTTTCTGTTTATTATTTATATTATTTAAATACTATTTATTTTTAATTTAACTATTTTATTTATTACCATTTAATTATCCTTGCTAAATAGTTTTTAACTTTATTAAATTTACTAATTAATGATTAAATAATTTTTCATTATAACTGCACCCTCTACTTTATTTTAATTCGAATAAAACTTCAAAAATTACATAATGATTATAACTGCTAAATTATTTATTTCAAATTTTGCGCCCCTAAAACTTTTGCAACCGGGGCAAGGGCTCCTTTTTTCACCCCCCTAAAACCGTCCCTGTCAGACTACATTTAAACTTTACCTGCTCATAGATCAAGCAGCCAAGAATCATAATAGCTGGTACAGCATACAAAACTGAGAAGACACCAATTCGAATCATCAGCTTCTCCAATTTATCAGTTCGAGTTCCGTCATGCTTCATTATCGTACGAATTCGAAATAATGAAATAAAACCAGCCAATAAGAAAGCGACACCAAGAAGTAAGAAGATAATCAGAGGCGCTATCACAAATATTCGCTGAGCTTCTGTGTTCCATATTCCCACAGAGCAAACACCACTGAGCACATCACCTTAAAAAAATAATATAAAAATTATATTATTAATATATTATATTATATATTATATAAATTATATTATATTATTATATTAAATAATATATAAATTACTTCACGAGCCTGTGCATAAGGTTAACACCAAATCACCGACGGATATTCTAAAAAAGAGTACCACAACAAGTGGGGGGGAATTCATAACTATCACCCCTCCGGTTTCTCATAATTTGTCTTAATTATCTCATAATTTCCAATTGTCATATGTCGTAGCTTAATTACCTTTTTGATATATTAAAGAAAGGTCATAATAATTCCATAAGTTGCTACAGTTATATTTACCGAATCGTTTTTGGGTTCAAGTCAAACTATCTTTATTTAAAGTCGAAGCCGATCCCACCTTCCGTACGCCACAAGTGTACCTAAGTTTTCATGTGTACACGACTTACCAATGCCTGTGCATCAGGACCTATTGCAAGACGGCAAAAATTGGGGCATTAAATTTTACGAAAACAAATAGGTAATCCAGTGTCAGGTCATACTGGTATCTATTTGGTTTGAAAAATACTTTCTTTAACTGGACAAAAATTATTACGTGGGATTATTTTCACAAAAGCCAGCAATTATTATTCATGCACGCATTTAATTAATACATCATCAAAGCCATATCCAGGGAGGGGATACCAGACTTGAACCCAAGAAATCGTTGTTCGACTCGTAAAAAAATAACAAAATAAATATAAACAAATTTTTAATACGTTTTGTAAAATTTACTTTTGTACCCCCCCCCTCACCAAAAAAATACTGGACGCGACCTTGTTTATCATATTTAGATCCTTCTTCAAACGTGATTTACATTTCGACTACGAGCACGAGTACATTTTCTCTAAGACTTACATGTGTGAAAAACATGACCACGCGACTACACTTTAGATCAACATTTTCAAATATCTAATTTAAGCAGAAACAAATGTCTAAAACTGAAATTAAAACTTCTGAATAGAATTTAAAATGATAATAAAAAAACGAATTGAGAGGAATGATATACATGTGACAGGCGTAGTAAACCTTTAGAGAAGAAAACAAAAACTAAAGACGGAGACGCCAAAAGTTGCTGGCGTAGTGCAAAATAACAACCAAGCACGCAAAAAGAACTAAATTAAACCGAAGAATTTTTTTTATCGCTAGACAAAAACAGCTCGCACGAAGCTCATCTGTCTTGCACAATCCTTTCTGTCATTCTGATAAATGTAAAGCATGCGAAGCAAACAAGACAGAAAGAGACATTGAATGTCATCGTAAATCCCTTGACTGAGGTCACGATCTGATATGCAAAACAGGACTCGGTAATGATCTAGAAATACCTGGACCATTTTAATATATAGAGGGAATATAGTTACAAAAAGTCAATTTAAAAAAGGAGTAAATCAGCGATATTCAAACTACAGTCTAGCAGTTTTTCAACAACAAAGGCTGGAGATTACCAAAGGGTGATCCAAAATTAGAAGTAGGCGTGCAACATAGAGTCTATCTCCAAAAAGGCTAAGAGCAGGCAATTTGAAGACTAAAAGGTATTGACTTTCAGATAGAACCATCGCGATCAACTCAATAGAATGGACACCCCATCACCTCAGAGGACCCTCGTGCTACAAATTTTTGAAATTTTACTTGTGTGAAATTCTACATTGCTTTTTCATAACAGTATAATCCACAGATAGGAAATTTCCTGATTTAAAATACACATTCGTGCAATAGTTTCAAATTTTGTAGCTGTTTCTTGATAAACCCTTTAAATTTCATCTACCCCTCCTTCTACATTTGATTTAAATTACTGACATTGATCAGAGAAAGGAAATTAATGACATGATCTCATTTATCAGGGTTCACAAGAGAGGCTTATATGGGCATAAAACTGATTACAAAAAAGGATGGATTGTATCATATATCCAACTTTCAGTCTAAAATTCACAAGAAAAAAAAAATCATTGAGTTGGCATAAAAGTGGCATTATGATATTTGTGTAATAATAACGAATTTTGTAGTTTTTTCTTAAATAAATGCTTTATACCTCATCTGCTCTCCCCTCATATTAGGAATGAAGATTAGTGAAATTAATCATACAAATAAAATTAATGATATGAAGTTTACAATCAGTGTTCACCAGAGAGATATCATTCGTGTAAATGACTATAAAACTAGTAATAAAAAAGATAGATTGTGTCATGTACCTAGTTTTTGGTCTAAATTGACTTAAAAAAAAAAAAAACAAAAAAAAACGTTATTCAGTAGCAGTGTAGTATTCACAATAACAACAGTGGCCACAGTTAAATAACATTTCACTGACAAAAAGCCTCCAACTTTTTTTGTAGGTATGTTTGTTCCTGGTCTTCGGTTAATTCCTCCGACAAAAGATTCCTAAATCTTTACCTCATGCGGTACCTATAAAGTAGCACTTCAGCAAATTCTTGTAGCTTTACCAAAAGGGATACAAGAGTGTAAAAAACGTAAAAAATAAAAAAATAGTGCAGGCCTGGGAAAGTGTTGGAAGCTCCATACTCCGTACTTAATCCTTCAGTTATGCAGCCAAAGTATCTTCTTTTTTAGCATACGGAGTTAAGCATGGTTGTGTTCTATCCTTTCTATATAGATCATTCTGATGGAATTTGTCTTGAGGAGTACAGGAAAAGCAATGTTAGACCACGGAATCAAATGGGGAAGAAAAGTCTCCTGGACTTATATTATGCTGATGATCTAAGCATCCTAGATGAAAGTGTGAGAAAAATGAATGAACTTTCAGAGGTTTGCCGAGTTCAGGGTGCTAGAATTGGTTTGAAAACTTAATGTTAAGAAGACTAAGTCACTAAGGCTAGGAAAAAGTGAAGATGAAAAGGTTGAAGAGGTAACGAAAAGATTGATCAGGTGGATAGTTTTACTCACTTTGGTAGTATTATTAGTAAAGATGGTGGGAGCAGTGAAAATGTTAAAAGTAGAATAGCCAAGGCTCAGGGTGTTTTTTTCACAGTTAAAACAAGTTTGGAAGAATAGGAAGATACGTCTGCAAACCAAGATTAGAATATTGGAAGCTACAGTGATGATAGTGATCAGATATGGCTCTGAAGCATGAACGCCCGAAAAGCGCATGAAGATTTACTTGATGTTTTCCAGAGAAATTAGGGCGTCCGCGGTTGGAATGGGATAACGTCATAAAGAAAGATTTAAAGGAGACGGGAACTTCCTAGGAGGGTGTAAAGAAGGAGGCCTGCAATAGATTGGGATGGAGGAGCAACGTGCGTAGCTGTGTTGGCCTCAGGCGACTTGAGTAGTAGTTAATAAAAGATATTAGCACCAGAACACAGAAAGGAGGGGCAGTAGGAGTCTTCCAAGATTGGTCCAAAGTCTCCACAAATTCAGGCCCAATTATTCCCCAGGAAAAAAACACTCCGGAGAAACAATCCTGAAACACTTTCTCTGAAAAAGCGTATAGACTATCTTCTTTCTTTAGAACCCATACTTTCACACCATATTCTTTACTATTCACGAGTATCTCGATTTGTAATGACGACTCTTTATTTAAAATAATTGTGAAAAAAAGTTCGTTTTTTAGAGTAAGTTTAGCGTTCAGCTAAACACACCATTGGCACAAGCTCCCTTTTCAAACAATACATCTGTCTAGAACGTTCCATGTTTATATACCATCGGATAATTTGTCACAGACGGTAACCCTGGATCAGCGTGGGGTCTGCATACCTAAATGACAGAACGGAATTAAGTTGAACCTATGGCAGTGATTCCATTGTACTTAGGTGCATCCATATATCTTCTCTTTTATGGGACCTGTCTCTGAAGTTAACCCCCTGGGAATCGGGAGGCGAGATCGGTGATGTTATAAGATAAAAAGAGAAATAAATGAGGGAATTGTTGTACATAAGCTGTATCGTACCAAAATAGGATAGTACACACACAACGTAAATGTTCGGCTAATCTAACAAAGTCATTGGATTAAAAGGCGGTACTTTTACAAAGTTTTTTCAAGAAATCTGAAATTGCGTTCAGGGAAGACAAGACTAATTTATAGTACCCCGAGAGTGTTGCCTCAATCGGACTGCAAGAGCGCTGCCAAATTAGTATAATTCTAACGAATCACTAGCAACTTTTCCCGTTTTGGCAATGATCCTTCCCCTGAAGTATTCGCTCAAATCAAGAGGACTGAATTTTTTTTTTCAGTTTTACGTTTTTTTGCAATAACCAACACCATGAATAAAGATGTTTTTGAAAACCAAGTTGTAAAAATAACATAATCAATAAATTTATTAAAAATACAGCAGGCCATTTCCAGAAGAAAATCTTCACAATTAGCGGGGGGGGGGGCTGGCAAAACTATACTTAAATGTAATACACTATAGGGGAAATCGTAATCATGAAGGGCGAAAAGAGAGGGCAACAAAAAGCCAGCTCTTTAGGAGTTAAGCAGGGTTGCATTTTATCCCCAATTATAGAACGCAATCTAGGGTCGAAAGAAGAGTCTGTCGTCCCCAGTTGGGGTGGGAGGATGTCATAAGGAAAGGTTTAAGGGAAATGGCAACTTCCTCGGAGGAAGTAAAGAGATAGGTGTTCAGTACATTGGGACGGAGGAGGACCGTACGTAGCTGTGTTGGTCTTAAACGGTTTGGGACAGTTGTGAGTTGTTAGTAATAGTAATAGGAATCTATTTATACCAAATAGATTTTTTATACATTTATTTTAATGTTTGTGTAACAAATACTGATAAAACTTACGGTCAGATTCTATTTGCAGCCTACCAAGCTTAATGAATATATACAAAGACACAAACTAGGATTTGTACAGGCATACAAGCTTCTACTTAAAAATTAAAGTTACTTTCCATATCAAACAGTTCGTGGTAACGAACTGTAGTAAGGAGCGATCCGGCTCAATAGGCTCAAAACTCTAAAAAATTGAATTTTGATATCAATAGCTACATCAAAAGAATCGCATTTTAATGCTGATTTTAAATATATAAGTTTCATCAAGTTTAGTCTTACCCATCAAAAGTTACGAGCCTGAGAAAATCTGCCTTATTTAGGAAAATAGGGGGAAACACCCCCTAAAAGTCGTAGGATCTTAACGAAAATGACACCATCAGATTCAGCGTATCAGAGAACCCTACTGTAGAAGTTTCAAGCTCCTATCTACAAAAATGTGGAATTTTGCATTTTTTGCCAGAAGACAAATCACGGGTGCGTGTTTATTTGTTTGTTTTGTTTTTTTTGTTTTTTTTCCAGGGGTCATCGTGTCGACCAAGTGGTCCTAGAATGTCGCAAGAGGGCTCATTCTAACGGAAATGAAAAGTTCTAGTGCCCTTTTTAAGTGACCAAAAAAATTGGAGGGCATCTAGGCCCCCTCCCACGCTCATTTTTTCCCAAAGTCAACGGATCAAAATTTTGAGATAGCCATTTTGTTTAGCATAGTCGAAAATCATAATAACTATGTTTTTGGGGATGACTTACTCCCCCACAGTCCCTGGGGGAGGGGTTGCAAGTTACAAACTTCAACCAGTGTTTAAATATAATAATGGTTATTGGGAAGTGTACAGACGTTTTCAGGGGGATTTTTTTGGTTTTGGGGGTAGGGTTGAGGGAGGGGGCTATGTGGGAGGATCTTTCCTGGGAGAAATATGCCATGAGAGAAAAAATTCAATGAAAAGGGCGCAGGACGAATCTGGTCACGTTAGAAAAAAACGTCAAATTAAGAGCTTAATATACAATGCTGGGTGTTCGGAGCCTCTCTATTATGGGGTATAATTTGAAAATAACACAACTATACGAGCGATAAAATATATATACCACAACCATAACTCAACTAACGAAAGAACTGCTAAGAGATAACACAACTATAAAGCGAAAACTGGTGAAAACTAACGGGAAAATAAACGAACTAAGGGGTGGAAAGGGCCCAGAGAAAAAATATAATCCTTTTTCAATTTTGAGCTTAACTTCCGCAAAGGAGTAATAATGTCAGAAGCCCCGAAATACCGAATTATTTTCTTTTCAAACAGTTCGTGGTAAGGAACTGTAGTAAGGGCGACCCGGCTCAATAGTAAAAGAAACTCTAAAAAAACGGAATTTTGATGCTAAAAGGTACATCAAAAGAATCGAATTTTTACGCTGATTCTAAATATATAAGTTTCAATTAATTTAGTCTTTGTCATCAAAAGTTACGAGCATGAGAAAATTTGCCCTATTTTGGGAAAAAAGGGGGGAAACATCCCCTAAAAGTCATAGAATCTTAAAGAAAATCACACTATCGCATTCGGTATATCAGAGAACTCTATAGCAAAAATTTCAAGCTCCTATCTAAAAAATGTGGAATTTTGTATTTTTCGCCAGAAGACAAATCACGGGTGCGTGTTTATTTGTTTGTTTGTTTTTTTGTTTTTTTTTTCCCCAGGGGTCATCTTATCGACCAAGTGGTCCTAGAATGCCGCGAGAGGGCTCATTCTAACGGAAATGAAAAGTTCTAGTGCCCTTTTTAAGTGACCAAAAAAATTGGAGGGCAAATAGGCCCCCTCCCATGCTCATTTTTTCCAAAAGTCAAAAGATTAAAGTTTTAAGATAGCCATTTGTGTTCAGCATAGTCGAAAACCATAATAACTATGTCTTTGGAATGACTTACTCCCCCACAATCCCTGAGGGAGGAGCTGCAAGTTACAAACTTTGACCAGTGTTTACATATAGTAATGGTTATTGGGAAGTGTACAGACGTTTTCATGGGGATTTTTTGGTTTAGGGGGTGGGGTTGATGGGAGAGGGCTTTGTGGGAGGATCTTTCCTTTGAGGAATATGTCATGGGGGAAGAAAAATTCAATGAAAAGGGCGCAGGATTTTCTAGCATTACTATAAAAAAAAAAAAAAACAATGAAAAAATAAACATGAAAACGTTTTTTCAAATGAAAGTAAGGAATAGCATTGAAATTTAAAACGAACAGAGATTATTACGCATATGAGGGGTTCTAAAAATACTTTAGCATAAAGAGCGAGGTATTTAGGAGGAGATAAATACCTCGCTCTTTATGCTAAAATATTTTTAGTGATTTCAACTATTTATTCTACGGCCTTTTTGATTCAGGGGTCATTCTTAAAGAATTGGGACAAAACTTACGATTTAGTGTAAAGAGCGAGGTATTAACGAGGGTACAAACCCCCTCGTACACATAATAAAAATATAAGAATATAAAAGTTTGTTACGTAAGTTAATTCTTAAGTTACGTATATTTTTTACTAATAAAAACGTTCGTTGAATATTAAAAGTTCTAGTAGCCTTTTTAAGTAACCGAAAAATTGGAGGGCAGCTAGGCCTCCTTCCCCACCCCTTATTTCTCAAAATCGTCTGATCAAAACTAAGAGAAAGCCATTTAGCAAAAAAAAAAATTAATATACTAATTTCATTTCAATAATTTATGTGCGGAGAGCCAAAATCAAACATGCATTAATTCAAAAACGTTCAGAAATTAAATAAAAAAACTAGTTTTTTTAACTGAAAGTAAGGAGCGACATTAAAACTTAAAACGAACAGAAATTACTCCGTATATGAAATGGGTTGTCCCCTCCGCAGTCCCTCGCTCTTTACGCTAAAGTTTGACTCTTTGCCACAATTCTACTTTTTAAAACAATTAAAAACTTTTGCGTAAAGAGCGTGGGACTGCGGAGGGGACAACCCATTTCATATACGGAGTAATTTCTGTTCGTTTTAAGTTTTAATGTCGCTCCTTACTTTCAGTTAAAAAAACTAGTTTTTTTTATTTAATTGAACATAGGTTCTCCAGTCCCTCTCTCCCCTCAATACACACCTCCTAGTAATTATTTATTTTTTCTAGTATTGATTATTTTTTTCATTTAAAGTGTTTTATTCAGTTATGTTTATAAGTGTATTGTAAATCCTTGCTTTGTTCTATTTGTCAAAATATTTTCGCAATTTCATTTATACATTTTATATATTTCTCTAATCGAGGGAAATAAACAAATATAAAAAAAATATCGAAATAATACTTGATGATTTTTTGTAAATTGCAGTTTTTACGAGTTTGGCATGATTTAAGAGAATTTTGCCATTAAAACAACATGAAAAAAGGATTGTTCATAGCTACGAAAAGTACAATACAACATAGTTTTGTCATAACTCAGAAATTATCTTTTAGAAAAAAAATATATAAAATCAAAGGAAATCTACAGTAAAACAGCTTATAAGTAGGTTACCAGTCGTTTTTCAAAATTAATCATCTCCCCAGTGAAACCTGAAAATTGCGCTTTAAGCAAAATGCAGGCTATTATTAGGAACTATGCAGTACATATAATTTCAGAACAACTTAAAAACAAACAAATAATACCCTGTCTAAAATTTTATGACTGCTTACTCACGAAAAATGACTTTGTTTAGGCTGAAGAAAATTAGCTTCGCAATTGAAAGGGCAAACAGGTAGAAAATTGCTCAATTATGAAGGGGATATATGGCATTAAGTGAACTTGTAGCCATTATGAACAACTCAGAATTGACTGTTACAGTCAAAGAGTATGGGTAACTTATAAGAGTGGGAACTGACGCTATTGTTAAAAAAAATATCAACACCATCTAGCACTTGACGACAATTGACATTTTTTCCCGTGTAATGATAAGAAGAATTAAGTTCAGCTACTTGACTGGTAAAATATAGGTAGCAGTAAATGTCTGATTTTAGTTCCTGGCAAAAAAAACATACATTATATAGCTTGAAAAAATGCCCAGCGTCGTCAAACACTTGATGGTACTGATAGTTTTCTTGTATGCACTAGCGCCAGTTTTCACCCATATAAGTTACCCATACTCTTTGGTTATAGGGTTAAAGCGAAAGATACAAAAATATGTGAAGATATGAGTTGTCAAATTTTGCTGTGGTTTATGTTCCCTCTGAAGAAGGTCGTATTCAGGAGAGGAGTTAGGGGGTTTGAAATCCCCAAACCCTAAAATGTTTGTCCGGTTCGTAAAAACGTAATAAAAATACACGAAAACACGCTTTTAATGCGTCTTTTAATTCTTTTTGTATACCCCCTAAAAATCCCCCCGTACAAACATCCAGATTACGGCCCTGCTTCTGAAATATATGATTTTGCAACAAGCCTACAGTTTGCATTTCCACCAAAAGGACGAGTACATAAAAAATCGAATTTTTATGCTGATTTTAAACATATAAGTTTCATCAAGTTTAGTTCTATGAGTCTGAGAAAATTTGCCTTATCTTCGAAAAAATTGCCAATATCTTTCGTTTCCTAAGGGGGCAAAAATCTTTAGATTATAAAGGATCCCTGGAAAAAAAAAAGAAAAAACGCCCTTGAAGAAAAATGAAATCCTGAAGAAAAAATCTCTTAAAGTATTCGGTAACATCCCATATGTGCATCGTCATTACGTAACAGTTACGTGTGCACCGTCATTACGTAACTCCCACATGTGCGCTGTCGTTACGTAGCACCCATGTGTGCGCCGTCATTACAGAACACCCACGTGTGTGCCGTGCTCAGTTACAAGCGGGGGTTCCCCAAGGCCCCCTTCATTCCCAATAAAATCTACCGAGTGACGCCAGATTTTGTCACCCTCAACATAAATAAACATTCCCTCTTACGTAGGCTCTCCCACTTAACTAGCGGACCTTGAAATGTAACATGTCATGCAAGATTACGTAATTTCAGTTACAAGCGGGGGTTCCCCACTTGACTGGTGGGCCCTAAGCTACAAGTCACGCGAGAAAGCGTTATCCTTAACATGGGAACACAATACCCTATTGAGTAATAACCAAAGAAATCCTGAAGTAAACGACTCCCTATTATGTAACATACAACTGTACTATAGCATTACGTAAGACCT
The DNA here is from genome assembly GCF_032884065.1 of Artemia franciscana. Taxonomy (NCBI): domain Eukaryota; kingdom Metazoa; phylum Arthropoda; class Branchiopoda; order Anostraca; family Artemiidae; genus Artemia; species Artemia franciscana. Next base: position 9,958,005 of record NC_088875.1, on the reverse strand, counting down.
AGGTGCGCGTAAAAACGTCTTGGGGGACTAGTAGCTCCAATATTATAACCGTTATGTGTCTCACGGGATCCAAAAATGCATCACTACTGATATCAGATTGGATTATAGGATATCAAAAATATTACTCAAACAATAAGGACAAAGTCATCCTCAAGTCTTTCTCAGAAGTTCAGTAGGAATTCGTGTGTTAAAGTATGACACTTGCTCATGCCAAGCATATTTAGTTTTCATGTGTGGTGTGGGACACAGCCAACATTTTTGACAAATAAATGAAAAGTAAGTTTATTTTAGTTTGATCTGGGTTCAACTTTTTTCTGGGAAAGGTTCAATTTAGAAACACCAAATGTAATTCACAATATCTCCATATTTCTTATGGACTCCGACGACCATTCTCTTACCAGACAGCATTTGATTTCCATGAATTTTTCACACTAAAAATTGGAACGAGCAATTCGTATTCTGATTTTGGATTTCGTATTAAATTGAATGTTATTGAGAGGAATTTAGTCATTCTTCGAAGAACATCAGTCACATTATTCTCAATGTCAGTATTACTGTCAATACCCCTCCTTTCTGTGAATCAAGGAACGAATTAGTCCACAAGATTTGAGAAGACCTTATATACAGAGTTTGACTCTCCCCCCTTGAACATTTTCTCTAACCCACAAATTCTTGACAAAAATACGAATATTTGTTGCGTTTTTATTTTATTTTTCAAACCCTACCTTCTCCTCTCGAGTCTACTTACGACATTTTTTTTGTGAAAGTTCCTCCTTCTACAAAAAAAAACTGAACGAAAGGTCTTTCTGCAAAGGTCACATTATTATTGTTTTTTTTTACATAGTGAAAAATTGACAATCTCATGTTCTCATCGCCCCCTACCCCCCTCCAGTGCTAAAGGATGAGGGTAGGGGTGAAAATAAGAGTGAGAGAGTCAAGAAAGTTTTTTACTATTTTAAAAAGTAGAGTTAAGGAAAAGAGTCAAACTTTAGCGTAAAGAGCTGGGCGTTGATGAGGAAGCGGCCCCTTTCATATGCGAAGTAATTTCTGTTCGTTTTAAGTTTTAATGCCGCTCCTTACTTTCTGTTAAAAAAAACTTTTTTTTTTCTTTTTACTTAATCTACAACCAGTAACGCCGCTTTGGGCAAGACTTAAAGTCTGATCAGGCTAGAAACCGCTGGCAGATACAGGGCTTGATCCCTCTTTGACTTGAGCACAATTTACTTTTCTATAATATTCTCAAGCCGAACATTATCGGCAGCTCCCCTTCTAAAATAAGGATCCCCACCGCAAGTAACCATGACTTTACTCCAAATAGGACCCATGTATCCAATCTAGAAAAAAGGATTGTTAGTCAATGGTAAAGCATGTCAGATAGCTAAATAATTTTTGAGGCTATTTGAAGTGGCTTTTGAATTCGTTCCTTCTGTGAAAATCCAGTGTAATATGGATCCAAGTACTGGCTATGCATGACAAAACGAGAAAACATAAAGAAGAACAAGAGCTAAGAGCTCATATGGCACTTGTGACGAGGCCAGAAGAGCCAAGAACTCATATGGTATGAGCTCTAACAAAATTTTAAGAATCAAGAGATTGTTTTAAAAGGAAAATCAGAGGCTTAAGGCCGGTCGGGATTTAAAATAAGAGCTCTGAGTCAAGATGTCCTTCTAAACATCAAAATTCATTAAGATTCGATATCCCACTCGTAAGTTATAATTACCTCATTTTTTCTTATTTTTCCTCTCCCTTAGGCCCCCCCCCCGTATGGTCGAATCTGGAAAACGACTTTATCAAGTCAATTTGTGCAGCTCCCTGACACGCCTACCGATTTTCATCGTCCTAGCACGTCCAGAAGCACCAAACTCGCCAAAGAACTGAACCCCTCCCCCCAACTCCCCCAAAGAGAGCGAATCCAGTACGGTTACGTCAATCACGTATCTACGAAATTTGCTTATTCTATCCACCAAGCTTCATCCCGATTCCTCCACTCTAAGCGTTTTCCAAGATTTCCGATTTCCCCCTCCAACTCCCCCTAATGACAACAGATCTGGTCGGGATTTGATATGAGCTCTGAGACATGAATTCCTTCTAAATGTCAAATTTAATAAAGATCCGGTCACCCGTTCTTACGTTAAAAATACCTCAATTTTTCTAATTTTTCCAAATTAACACCCCCCCAGCTCCTCCGAAGAGAACGGATCCGTTCTAATTATGTCAATCACGTATCTAAAACTTGTGATTATTCTTCCCATCAAGTCTCATCCCGATCTCTCCACTCTAAGCGTTTTCCAAGATTTCTGTTTCCCTCCTCCAGCCCCCTATGTCCCCGGATCCCATTCAAATCGAAAACGGAGGATCTGAGACCTAAGATCCTTCTGTATATCAAGTTTCATTAAGATCCGAACACCTATTCGTAAGATAAAAATACCCCAGTTTTCACGTTTTCCAAGAATTCCGGTTTCCTCCTCCAAATACCCCCAATGTCACAGGATCTGGTAGGAATTTAAAATAAAAGCTTTAAAGCACAAGTTCCTTCTAAATATTAAATGTGATTAAGATCTGATCACCCGTTCGTAAGTTACAAATACCTAATTTTTCCGAATTACCCCCCCCCCCCCAACTCCACCAAAGAGAGCAGATCATTGAGATCCAATCACCCGTTCGTAAGTTAAAAATACCTCATTTTTTCTAATTTTTCAGAATTAACCCTCCCCCCAACTACCCCAAAGAAAGCGGATCCGTTCCGGTTATGTCAATCATGTAGCTAGGATTTGTGCTTATTTTTCCCACCAAGTTTCATCCCGATCCCTCCACTCTAAATGTTTTCCAAGATTTTAGGTTCCCCCATCCCAACTCCCCCCAATGTCACCAGATCCAGCCGGGATTTAAAATAAGAGCTCTGAGACACGATATCCTTCCAAACATCAAATTTCATTAAGATCTGATCAACCGGCTGTAAGTTAAAATACTTCATTTTTTCTATTTTTTCGAATTAACTGGCCCCCCACTTGCCCCCCAGATGGTCAAATCGGGAAAACGACTATTTCTAATTTATTCTGGTCCGGTCCCTGATACGCCTGCCAAATTTCATCGTCCTAGCTTACCTGGAAGTGCCGAAAGTAGCAAAACCGGGACCGACAGAATTTGCGATTGCTATATGTCACTTGGTTAATACCAAGGGCCATAAAAACGAAGATAATCGTACCCAGCGCAAAAGGATGATACGATGTAACCCATCGTTGCTTGAGAAGAGGTCGTTTTTATTTTAATTTCTAAGGTTTATCTTTTTATTCTAGCTTCTGGACTTGCGGAGGTCTTGACCGGAATATTTACATTGTATTTTCTTTTTTAAATGGCCGTGAATATCCTTTTCAAATGAAATGAAAAAAAGCAACAATCCTAAAATGCCTTACTTTTGTTCTGTAAAATATGTCCTTAATCGGTTTGCTTTTACTGTACCAAAACTTCTATATTGTTTTGTCTTTTTCAGTAAAGTATTGGCCTGAAAACGGCCCTTGGACATAGGGCCGAAATATTCACTGAATTGTATTCCACTGTCTTCGAAAAAAAAATCTCAATTCTTTCTACTTTGTGTTTATTTGGTATTGTTTATCTGTTTGTTTATGTGCTAGTGTGTGCGTAAAACGTAATCGTTTGACGTTTTTGACGTTTTTGACGTTACCAATATGAGGTTTGGTAGAAAAAAAAACTTTTTGTTCTTAATCCCTAAAAATAGTTTTAATCCATATTACATGAAGAATTGCATTTCTAGAAAGTCATATATAACAAACATCTTTCACAATCCCTTCCGGGATCGTCTTTAGAAGCTTTTCGACCAAATCCCATTTCCCAGAGACCTCGTCTTCATACATGGTACCCGATATCAGTTATATTACTGCCCGCAAGCATGCCTACATCTCTCGGCTATAAAACACATCTGGTTACAGAATGTTTCTAATTACAACATCTTTTTGAAAGACTGGAACCAATTTTCAAAAGGAAGTTGGGAGAGAATTACAAAATTCCAAATCCACTCAGCATATTGATGGACTCCTATTATTTTACGACCTTTTGTTTCCTGAGAACTCTTCAAATACCGATTAAAGAATGATTCAACACAATTGTTAGCCTCTCCGTTCTTCCCAGAGGCTTTAAAGCGAATTATACTTCGTTAAATACTGGATCCAAAATATTTCAATTGTTTTTAAATCTAATTCTCTTCGCACCAAGAACTGCATGGATCCTGGAGAGGCCTGAAGATGTCAGAGCTACATAAGAGTCCGAAATAAGAAGCACTTCGAAAAATAGGAGCTTTTTTTACGACGAGAAAATAAACCATAAAAACTTTTAGCCAAAAAAAAGAAAATGTGAAAAACTCACAGGTCAGCGTTTTTTTTCTCTGATTGTCACTTGATTACAATTTTTTCAATAGCGTTTTAAATTTTTGGCTACTATGGGTCGCAGTTCGTTCTTTAGCCTACTAGGTTGCTAATATCGCTGCAACCATGATGAAAAGTCATCTTAGAATAGTGTATAATAGTTTCCAAAGTTTTCAACACTAACCGATGCCAAGGCCGTATTCAGGAGAGGAGTCAGGGGATTTAAATAACCCAACCCGCCAAAAAAAAGAAATTTGGTCCAAGCGTAAAAACGCAATAAAAATGCGAAAAAACACATTTTGATGCGTTTTTCCCCACCTCCCCCCCGAAAAAAATCACCCCAAGCAAAAAAATCCTGGGGTACTTGTCTATTATATAATAGACACTCGAGAACTTGTATCTTGAACATGTGACAATACCGGTTTTCACGTTATCTATACCAGATAATCTTCTTCAGCTCATTGGGAAACTACGTTATAGGTATATTTAAACTATATACATAGTTGGTATTGTGGTTAGGTTATTTTAGGTTGCGTATTTAATATAACAGGCTCTGGGTGGCCACCCCTCCCTAATTCTTTGTGATAGCTTTCATTATTTTGTTATTAAAGTATTGTATTTTGATCATATTTTGTAGTATTTCACTAGCATTCACCAAACTTCACTTCTTGATTGTGTATTATATAATAGACAAATATCAATCCTGGACACAACCCTAGCGTTATGTTAATACTACTAATTGCGTGAAGATTTTTATTCACCAACGTTAGATCTAATTCATCTAGCTTTCCATGGTTCTCTACGTGAGCAACTCCTTTCTTTGATGTATTGATCTAGTTGCGGTATTATTGCCTCCTCCCCCTATTCTTCCTTTTTCTTCGCCAGTATAGCAAAAATGAACGAACCACCTGAACAGCCAGGTTATCTAAGCATTATAGTTTCTTATCTGTTTGCTTTTTATTCACTTTCTGCCTTTTTATCTTATCTTTCGATCGGGATAAAATTTCGGATCGAATTAAATTTTTGCTTTTAGGCATATTATTTATTTCAAGAAGTCAAACTAATCGTATGAGTTGAACAGCCTCGAATAGCAAAGTATCCAAACGAACATCTGTCATCACCATCGCATATATTAAAGACACGTCCTAATACATAAAGGATTTCAGTTCCTCTCATAGCAGTTGTAACGCATTGGGCTTCCTGTAGTAGTGATAACTATGCATCCATCACTTTCATTACTTATACTAAATTGCAATAGGGTCTCCCATCTTTGTAGGTTTTAGATGATTTTTTGGTGCAAAGTTAATCGGAACTTCACATATTCGATGCAACGAAAACAATGACCTTGTTGTTTCTGTTGGTACTCTATTGTGAAATCAATTGGGTACAAGAACCTGTCCACTTATATAAAGTTTTCCAACTAAAATCAGCAGGAGAGGCTGTTGCACAGAAATAAGTTCTATCGAAATTGGGACCAGGGGTTACGTCCACCCCACATGGAAAATTCTCCCACCCGCAAAGTTGAGCAGCCTCAGAGAAAGTACAAAGTAGGTACCTCATAATGTCCATCAGACGTTCTAAAGGGTAACAAAAGGACCAAATATGAAACAGTTATAGGGCAGGGGTTGGTTGGTCTCCAATCACCTTTGTCTTCAAATAAAGAAATAGAACTCTTGATTTCCCATCAAATGAGCATCATCCAAAGTTTCTACAGCCACGCAGGGGGGGGGGGTCAGGGATGAGGAAGGCGAAGCCCCTCCCCTCTTATAAAAGATAAATTCTGCTAATCTTGGGGTTTAATATTAGTCTTAACTTTCATAATAACAGCGTAGATCAGAATTATTCCCCAAAATCAAGAAGGATTAAATATCAATTACTACTTCCACTCCACCCCTTTCTTACAAATTATTCTGTATTTACCTGAAGGCTCAATGTAAGTTGGATGTTTTGGCATTAAAATACACCCTTTGGAGCATCCTCCCCTACAAAGTTTATACAGCCACCCTTCCCACAAAAAAATTATATCTTGACAATAGACAAATTGCTTAGCTTACAGCCCTTGCCCCTGGAAAGGGCAAGGAAAGGGGTTGGTAAACCTGGAGGAATGGTTGCTTGACCTTTGGACAGTTTTGAAAAAAATAGCTCTATCAAAAGTTCGATCGGATGCTGTTATGGAAAATGAGGAGAATTATATAGGACGAATTTTTCCATGGGATAATTTTAAAACGGGAGTCGGGGGATTTTTCAGGGGAAACGCTTAGACGCATCAAAATTACCCATATAGTCCCATTCACAATACGATTTTACTTATTCAAGATTTAACGCCTAGATTCTTATAAGTTTCTTTTTTATTGTTCTCTTTTTTATGCAGGACTTATTGGAGTTTATTTAAATCATTTAATCTATCTAATCTGTTCAACTCTTGTATTATATATAGTTTTTTATTCTCCTTCTCTCTTCTGTGTGTGAGTAAGTAAGTGATCAGTTTTCTTTTTCTCTAGGCCAATGACTGGTGTGTATTCCAACTTCTTTACAGGCCAAAGTGCCTTTAGGGGGAACAGCATTGTGTATCATTATGGCACTTGGTGTTAACCAAGTGACATTTAGCGATGGCAAATTCTGTCGGTCTGTCTGTCCTGTTTTGCTAGTTTAGGCACTTCCAGATAAGCTAGAACGATGAAATTTGGCCGGCGTATCAGGGACCAGACCAGATTAAATTAGAAATAGCCGTTTCCCTGATTAGACTATCTTGGGGGAGTGGGGAACGGTTAATTCGGAAAAATTAGAAAAAATAGGTATTTTTAACTTACGAACAAATTATCGGATCTAAATGAAATTTGATATTTAGAAGAATCTTGTGCTTCAGAAATCTTATTCTAAATCCCGACCAGATCCGGTGACACTGGGGGCAGTTGGAGGGGGAAACTGGAAATCTTGGAAAACGTGAAAATTGAGGTATCTCTCCGTTTTTAATTCGAATTGGATCCGGGGACATAGGGGATTGGAGGGGGGAAACAGAAATCCTGGAAACCGAAAATCTTAGAAAACGCTTAGAGTGGAAAGATACTTTATGATACTTAAAGATACTTAATACTTAGTGGATGAAACTTAATGGGAAGAATAAGCACAAGTTCTAGATACGTGATTGACGTAATTAGAACGGATCCGCTCTCTTTATGGGAGTTGGGGGGGGGGGGTGTTAATTCGGAAAAATTAGAAAAATTTAGGCATTTTTAACTTAAGAACGGGTGACAGGATCTAAACGAAATTTGATATTTAGAAGGAATCCATGTCTCAGAGCTATTGTTCTAAATCCCGCCCAGATATGGTTACATTGGGGTGAGTTGGAGGGGGGAAACCAGAAATCATAGAAAACGCTTAGAGTGGAAAGATCGGGATGAAACTTGTTGGGTGGAATAAGCAAATATCGTAGATATGTTATTGCCGAAACTGGATTGGATCCACTCTCTTTGGAGGAGTTAGGGGGGTCCAGTGCTTTGGCGAGTTTGGTGCTTCTGGACGTGCTATGACGATGAAAATTGGTAGGCGTGTCAGGAACCTGCACAAATTGACTTGAAAAAATCGTTTTCCCCGATTGGACCATCTGGGAGGCTTGGCTCTTCCGGCCTCGTCAAAGTGCCATATGAGCTCTTGTTATATATGTATTTCACAACAAATATTAAGTTGTACTGATTTCAGCTGATAGAATTAGCTCAAATCAGCACTGGCTAATTCCCGGCGTTAGTAAAATCGCTTTGTAAATTGACCTTGAAGGAGCTGAGCCAGTAGCGAAATTTTAAGACAGTTAAATAAAAAACAAGTTTTTTCAACAGAAAGTAAGCAGCAACACTAAACTTAAAGCGAACAGAAATTATTACGAATATGAGGGGGGGGGGGTTATACCCTTGTCAATATCCCGTTCCTTACGCTGAAGATCGAATGTTGTCCCAATTCCTTAAAAATGAAATCTGAATCACAAAGCCCGTTTAATTAGAATAAAAAGCTCTTTTAAAAGAACTAAAAACAAGAGCTAAGAGCTCATACGGCACTTGTAACGAGGCCGGAAGAGCCAAAAGCCAAGAACTCATATGGTATGAGCTCTAGCAAAATTCTAAGAATCAATAGATTGATTTGAAAGGAAAATCAGAGGCTTAATGCCGGTCGGGATTTAAAATAAGAGCTCTGAGTCAAGAGGTCCTTCTAAATATCAAAATTCATTAAGATCCGATCACCCACTCGTGAGTTATAAATACCTCATTTTTTCTAATTTTTCCTCTCCCTTCAGCCCCCCAGATGGTCGAATCGGGGAAAACGACTATATCAAGTCAATTTGTGTAGCTCCCTGACACGCCTACCAATTTTCATCGTCCTAACATGTCCAGAAGCACCAAACTCACCAATGCACTGAACCCCACCCCCCTAGCTCCCCCAAAGAGAGCAGATCCAGTACGGTTACATCAATCACGTATCTACAACCTTTGCTTATTCTACCTACCAAGTTTCATCCCGATTTTTCCACTCTGAGCGTTTTCCAAGATTTTCGGTCCCCCCCCCCAACTCCCCCCAATGTCATCAGATCTGGTCGGGATTTGAAACAAAAGCTCTGAGACATGAGTTCCTTCTAAATATCAAATTTCATTAAGATCCGGTCACCCGTTAAGTTAAAAATACCTCAGTTTTTCTAATTTTTCCAAATTAACACCCCCCGGCACCTCCAAAGAAGACAGATCCGTTCCAATTATATCAATCACGTATCTATAACTTGTGCTTATTCTTCTCATCAAGTTTCATTCTGATCTCTCCGCTCTAAGCGTTTTCCAAGATTTATGTTTCCCCTCCAACCCCCTTTCTCCCCGGATCCAATTCGAATTGAAAATGGATCATCTGAGACATAGGATCCTTTTATATATCAAGGTTCATTAAGATCCGATCACCCATTCGTAAGATAAAGATACCTCAATTTTCACATTTCCCAATAATTCCGGCCCCCCCCCCTAGCTCTCCTTAATGACGCTGTATCTGGTCGGGATTTAAAATAAGTGATCTGAGTTACGAGGTCATTCTAAATATATCCGATCACTCCTTTGTAAGTTAAAAATACTTCATTTTTTCTAATTTGTCAGAATTAACCCCCCCCCCCAACCCCCCTCCAAATAGAGCAGATCCGTTCCGGTTATGTCAGTCACGTATCTAGGACTTCAGCTTATTTTTCCCACCAAGTTTCATCCCGATTCCTTCACTCTAAGCATTTTCCAAGATTTTAGGTTCCCCCCCCCCCGACTCCCCCCAAATGTCAACGGATCCGGTCCGGTTGTGTCAGTCCCGCATGTTGGACTTGTTTTTAATCTTCCCACCAAGCTTCATCCTGATCTCTCCGCTTTAAGTGTTTTCCAAGATTCACCCCCCCCCCCCCAATGACGCTGGATCCAGTCGGGATCTAATGAAATTTCAGTAAGATCCGATCATTCCTTCGTAAGTAAAAAACACCTCATTTTTTCTAAATTTTCAGAACTAACCCCCCCCCCCAACTCCCCCAAATAGAGCGGAACCGTTCCGGTTATGTCAATCACGTATCTACGACTTCTGCTTATTTTTTCCACCAGATTCATCCCGATCCCTCCACTCTAAGCGTTTTACAAGATTTTAAGTTCCCCCCTCCCAAAACTTCCCCTAATGTCACCAGATCCGGTTGGGATTTCAAATAAGAGCTCTGAGACGCGATATCCTCCTAAATATCAAATTTCGTTAAGACCCGATCACCCGTTCGTAAGGTAAAAATACATCATTTTTTCTATTTTTCCGATTAACCGTTCCCCCACTCCCCCCCAAAATGGTCGAATTGAGAAAATGACAATTTCTAGTTTAATCTGGTCTGGTACCTGATACGCCTGCTAAATTTCATCGTCCTAGTTTACCTAAAGTGCCTAAACTAGCAAAACCGGGACCGACAGAATTTGCGATCGCTATATGTCACTTGAAGGTACCAAGTGCCATAAAAACTTTAGCGTAAAGAGCGAAGTGTTGACGAGGGGGCTAGACCCCTCATATACATAATAATTTATGTTCGTTTTACGGTTTGAAGTTACTCCTTACTTTCAGTTGGAAAAAACTTGTTTTTTATTTAATTTCTCGTCGTTTTTTAAATAATTCTGGGAAATCCGGGTCCACTTCCATGAATTCCCTTCCCCCATGAAAAATTCCTCAGTGGAGAGATCCTCCCACGTAACTTCAAAGGCTAGCTAAAATACCCCCCCCCCCCCGCAAATTCCGCATTTTTGTACATAGTAGCTTGAAACCACTACGATAGGATTCTCTGGCATGCTTAATCTGACGGAGTGATTTTCATTAAGAACACTTGATGTTTTGTGGGTGTTCCCACCTATTTTCAAAAATTGGTCAAATTTTTGATGGTACCATTAAATTTGATGAATTTTACATATTTTGATTGAGAAATTTGATTCTTTGATGTATCTATTGTTATTCAGACTCTATTTCTTAAAGTTTCGATTGCTATTGAGCTGCATCGTATGTTACAGTTCGTTACCACGAACTGTTTGATAGGGACTTTTCAATAATTGTCGCATGCTACCTGGCCATTTAACGTGTTTTATTTTTGTCGTTTAAGGCTCATAGGGTATCCTATAAAATGTCGGACGGCGAACGAAAAAAAAGGTTTTGTATTAAAGAGGCATAACAATAACCAACGATAGAATCATGACAACCCGGTAGCAGCTCCAGAGCTTGCTATCACTCGGTAGGAAAACAGTGGAGGAAAGATTTACAAGATTTTAAACAGATACGATTTTCCATTGAAATTGTCATATAAGTAGCATATAATAAATATTCGTCGCCAATTGAGCAGAGGCAGGGTAAATCAAGAGAAACTACCTAATTGTCTAAAAGACGTCTCGATGTATCTGTTTCTTGAAGAAAAGTTTTATCAAAGACAAATAGTTACCTGACAAACCTGTAAGCGTCATCTAAAGAACGAAGCTATCGGCCCCTGAGTCCTGAATCTCACACTCCCAGTCAAAGCTAAGATTTATATTTGAACTCTTTGAAACAGGTTCTTAAACGACTGAAATACCTAATTTAAAGCATGACAATATCTGCGGCCTAAATTTGCATAAAACGCCGATTAGGCTAAAGATATACAGCCAGCCATTAAACGACTATATAAAGAATTGCCGATAATAATGACACGGGTATACACTTTCTGATTTTGACCAAGCGTAACTGTAAAAAATGCTGAATAATAGGTTACAGCCCTTAATTTCTTCTTCTCTCAATTTTTAATATCCCATCCTGGTACTTGAGCAAGGGTGCCTGAACCCAGAGAGAAAAAGAGAAACTGCAGTCCAGTATGTCCGTGTTAAAAAGTGTGCTTTAAATTTATTGATTTATTTTTGTGACGTATTTTCCCAAATTACATTATTCCTTATTGTTACTGGTGATTGCCAACTTGCAATTAACGTTTAGTGATAGACTTAGACTAACAAAGAAATGCAAGGTTTGCGGAAAGGATATAAGATTCATTAAGCCTGGAAAAGAACTAATTTCTAAGGTAACAGGCTAAGCATGACAAAATGAAAACAAGAGCTAAGAGCTCATATGGCACTTGTGACGAGGCAAGAAGAGCTAAGAGCCAAGAGATCATATGGCATGAGCTCTAATACAATTCTAAGAATCAATAGATTGATTTAAAAGTAAAATAAGAGGCTTAATGCTGGTGAGGATTTAAAATAAGAACTCTGAGTCACGATGTCCTTCTAAATATCAAAATTCATTAAGATCCGATCACCCACTCGTAAGTTATAAATACCTAATTTTTTCTAATTTTTCCTCTCCCTTTAGCCCCCCAGATGGTCGAATCAGGGAAAACGACTTTATCAAGTCAATTTGTGCAGGTCCCTGACACGCCTACCGATCTTCATCGTCCTAGCACGTCCAGAAGCACCTAACTCGCCAAATCACTGAACCCCTCCCCCCAACTCCCCCAAAGGGAGCAAATCCAGTACGGTTCCGCCAATCACCTATCAAGGACATTTGCTTATTCTATCCACCAAGCTTCATCCGATTCCTCCACTCCAAGTGTTTTCCAAGATTTCCCCCTCCAACTCCCCCCAATGTCAAAGATCCGGTCGGGATTTGAAATAAGAGTTCTGAGACATGAATTCCTTCTAAATATCAAATTTCATTAAGATCCGATCACCTATTCGTAAGATAAAAATACCTCTATTTTCCCGTTTTCCAAGAATTCCGGTTTCCCCCTCCAACTCCCCCCAATGTCACAGGATCTGGTCGGAATTTAAAATTGGAGCTTTAAAGCACAAGATCCTTCTAAATATCAAATTTCATTAAGATCTGGTCACCCTTTCGTAAGTTACAAATACCTCAATTTTCTAAATTACCCCCCCCCCAATTCCACCAAAGAGAGCAGATCCGGTCCGGTTATGTCAGTCACGGATCTTAGACAGGTTTTTATTCTTCCCATCCAGTTTCATTCTGATTTCACCACTTTAGGTATTCCCCCCCCCCAATTACGCTGGATCCGGTTGAGATTTAAAATAAGAGATCTGAGTTACGAGTTCCTTCTAAATATGAAGTTTCATGAAGATCCGATCACTCCTTCGTAAGTTAAAAATACGTCATTTTTTCTAATTTTTCAGAATTAACCCCCCCCCCAAATAACTCTACGCTAAAGTTTGACTCTTTCTCTTAACTCTACTTTTTAAAACAGTAAGAAACTTTAGCGTAAAGAGCGGGGCATTGAGGAGGAAAAGCCCCTTTCATATACGGAGTAATTTCTGTTCGTTTTAAGTTTTAATGTTGCTCCATACTTTTATTTAAAAAACTTGTTTTTTTATTTAATTTCTGGACGTTTTTGAATTAAAGCATGCTTTGATCTTGGCTCTCCGCACATAAATAATTAAAACGAAATTTGCATATTAATTAATTGCAATTAATCGGAAGATTTTGAGAAAAAAGGAGCGAGGGAGGAGGCCTAGTTGCCCTCCAATTTTTTGATTACTTAAAAAGGCAACTAGAACTTTTAATTTTTTACAAACGTTTTCTTTGGTAAAAAATATACGTAACTTAACTTACGTAACGAACTTCTATATTCATATGTTTTTATTGCGTATATGAGGGGGTTCAACCCTCGTCGATACCTCGCTCTTTACATTAATGCTTAAATTTTGTCCCAATTCATTAAGAATGACGTCTGAATCACAAAGGCCGTAGAATAAATAGTTGAAATTACTATAAAGACTTTAGCGTAAAGAGTGAGGTATAACGAGGAGGTAAACCCGTCACATGCGTAATAATTTTGTTCGTTTTAAGTTTTAATGCTGCTCCTTACTTTCAGTAGAAAATACTTTTCATATTTATTTTTTCATTGTTTTTTTTCAAAAAATACTAGAAAATCCTTCATTGAAATTCTCTTCCCCCATGAGAAGTTCATCCATGGAAATATCCTCCCACGTAACCCCCCTCAACTCTCCCCCCTAAACCAAAAAAATCACCCTGAAAACGTCTGCACACTTCCCAGTAACCATTACTGTATGTAAACACAGGTCAAAGTTTCTAACTTACAGCCCCTCCCACGGGGACTGCGGGGGAAGAAGTCGTCCCTAAAAACATAGTTATGAGGTTTTTTGATTATGGTGAATAAAATTGCAATCTCAGAATTTTGATCCGGTGACTTTTGGGAAGAAATGAGCGTGGGAGGGGGCCTAGGTGCCCTCCAATTTTCGGTCACTTAAAAAGGGCACAATAACTTTTGATTTCCGTTAGAATGAGCCCTCTCGCGACATTCTAAGACCACTCAGTCGATACGATCACCCCTGGGGAAGAAAAAAAAAACAATAAACAAATAAACACGAAATCCGTGATCTGTCTTCTGGTAAAAAAAAATGCGAAACTCCACATTTTGATAGATAGGAGCTTGAAAATTCTTCAATAAGGTTCTCTGATACGCTGAATCTAATGGTGTGATTTCGTTGAGATTTTATGACTTTTAGGGAGTGTTTCCCCTATTTTCTAAAATGAGGCAAATTTTATCAGGCTCGTAACTTTTGATGGGTATAACCGATCTTGATGAAACTTATATATTTAAAATCAGAACTAAAATGCGATTCTTTTCATGTAACTATTGGTATCAAAATTCCATTTTTTAGAGTTTCCGTTACTATTGAGCCGGGTCGCTCCTTACTAATTAATTAAAATGTATTTAATTAATTACCAAATTTCCCAAAAATCAAACAGTTCGTGGTAACGAACTGTAGTAATGAGCGACCCGGCTCAATAGTAAACGAAATTCTAATCAAACGCATCGGATTTTCATGCTGATTTTAAATATATAAGTTTCATCAAATTTAGTCTTTGTCATCAAAAGTTATGAGCCTGAGAAAATGTGCCCTATTTTGGAAAATAGAGGGAAACACCCCCTAAAAGTCATAGAATCTTAACGAAAATCACACCATCGCATTCAGCGCATCAGAGAATCCTATTGCAAAAACTTCAAGCTCATATCTACAGAAATGTGGAATTTCGTATTTTTTGCCAGAAGACAGATCACGGGTACGTGTTTATTTGTTGTTTTTTTCCCTAGGGGTCATCGTATCGACCAAGTGGTCCTAGAATGTCACAAGAGGGCTAATTCCAACGGAAATGAAAGTTTTAGTGCCCTTTTTAAGTGACCAAAAAATTGGAGGACACGTAGGCCCCCTCCCACGCTCATTTTTTCCCAAAGTCAACGGATCAAAATTTTGAGATAGCCATTTTGTTCAACACAGTCGAAAATCATAAAACTATATCTTTGAGGATGACTTATTCCCCCACAGTCCCCGGGGGAGGAGCGGCAAGTTACAAACTTTGACCAGTATTTACATATAGCAATGGTTATTGGGAAGTGTATAGACGTTTTCGGGGGATTTTTTTGGTTTGGGGGGTTGAGGGGAGGGGGCTATGTGGGAGGATCTTTCCTTGGAGGAACATGTCATGGGGGAAGAGAAATTCAATGAAAAGGGCACAGGATTTTCTAGCATTACTATAAAAAAAATTAAAAATAAACATGAAAGTTTTTTTCAATTGAAAGTAAGGATGAGCATTAAAACTTAAAACGAACAGAGATTATTACACATATGAGGGGTTCTTCTCCTCCTAAATACCTCGTTTTTTATGCTAAATTATTTTTGGTACTTTCAACTATTTATTCTATGGCCTTTCTGATTCAGGGGTCATTCTTAAAGAATTGGGACAAAACTTAAGCTTTAGAGTAAAGAGCGAGGTATTAACGAGGGGACAAACCCCCTCGTATATATAATACAAATATAAGAATATAGAGGCTTATTACGTAAGTTAATTCTTAAGTTACGGATATTTTTTACTAATAGAAACGTTCGTTAAAAATTAAAAGTTCTAGTTGCCTTTTTAAATAACCGAAAAATTGGAGGGCAACTAGGCCTCCTTCCCCAACCCTTATTTCTCAAAATCGTCTGATCAAAACTAAGAGAAAGCCATTTAGCCAAAAAAAAAAGAATTAATATGCAAATTCCATTTTAATAGTTTATGTGCCGAGAGCCAAAATCAAACATGCATTAATTCAAAAACGTTCAGAAATTAAATAAAAACAACTAGTTTTTTTAACTGAAAGTAAGGAGTGATATTAAAATTTAAAACGAACAGAAATTACTCCGTGTATGAAAGGGCCTGTTCCCTTCTCAACGCCCCGCTCTTTACGCTAAAGTTTTTTACTGTTTATTAAAGTAGAATTGAGAGAAAGAGTCAAACTTTAGCGTAACGAGCGGGGCGTTGAGAAGGGGACAGCCCCTTTCATACACGGAGTAATTTCTGCTTGTTTTAAGTTTTAATGTTGCTCCTTACTTTCAGTTAAAAAACTTTTTTTTTTATTTAATCAATAAAAAGATTATAGCGCTATGACCAGTCTGGTCATCAGCTATTCAAAAATAAAGACCGTATTGTCTCAATACAGTGGTGTAAATTCAAGGTTATACCCCAGAATAGCAACATATAATATATATATATATATATATATATATATATATATATATATATATATATATATATATATATATATATATATAATTCTGAATCCAAAAAGGTTCGCTCTTTTTACTGGCTTAGGATTTTAGACAGAAGAACCGATCAGTTTTTGTATTCATCCGCTTAGGAAATAATGCGACATCTACTGCTACTACTAGCAACTCACAGCAGCAATAAACCGCCTGAGGCCAACACAGCTTCGCATTCTCCTTTTCCATCCCAATCTATTCATAGCCTCCCTCTTGAAATCCTCCCAGAAGTTCCCATTTTCTTTTGATCTTTCCCAACAACATTCTCCTACCCCATTCGGAGACACCCTGCTTTTCGTTTGGTCCTAGATGGTTGGCCGACAAGGACAATCCTTGCTGATTTGTCATCCTTCATCAGCAGAAAGTGTCCTAGCCATCTCATCTTTTCTGTCATTATGGCCCTAGTGAACCACATTTTTCGTACAGCTTACTGTTTAAGATACGGTCAGTCAGTTGGGTATTCCAGACAATTCGTGGGGAATTTCTCTGGAAAATGTCTAGGGAATCCACTTCTGTTTTTCGGAGCATAGGCCAACGGCATTCCAGCACATTTTTTACACACAAGTATAGGACTTGTACTTGTGCATTATTCAGAACACTCTCAAAATATGATGAAAATACAGTACTTTATTATGAAAATTGTAACCTAACCTAACCTTTCAAACATAGCCTTTTGTTACACTTCCAAAAATGCTCCTTCTCGTAAGAGCATAAAGTCATGTTGTGTCCATCAACGCACAGTTTTGTTGTGGGCAACAACCCCTTATCCTGGAAAAGTACAATTACCTCTTTTTCAGTCTTTGGCAATTCGCAAATCTTCATTCAAACATCACAGACACTATCTTCTACCACTATGCGTAGCAAAATAAGTTGAGTTTTGTCTTTGTGGCTATGAAACCGGATTTTCGCATCGTAATTTTTTTCACAAAAGAACCTAACTTCACTTATTGAGCGTGTTCTGAACAATACACAAGTACCATAATTCCTTTTTTGTCTTTTGCTAAACCCCCTTCGTGTCACTATATAATGTCGGAGAAAGAGGCATTCAAGAGAATACTGCCGCCAGAGGACACATCTGTCCATATACGTTTTTACAGTCTATACAAAATGAACGGTGTTCAGTGTTGCACTTTTAGAGGGGATGTTAGGGGTCTTTCAGTTGAGTGGGGGAGTAACAAGCCTCAAAAGTGCATTTTTAAGTTCCAATTTGCCAAATTTCCGTCCGAATATGAAATGAAGAAGATGAGCAGAAGGATATTTATTGCGAACAGCAGTATTAACAATAAATCTACTCCGATTTCAATGAAATCGTTAGCTATTTTTCGTTGGCTCATGGCGCACAAATTCAGTTTCCGCCATGTCAACAGCATCATTAATTTTCTTCGTTATGTCAGTGGAAGAATTTCTAAATAGACACAAGTCTAGACTTTGGATTTCTTTTACAACTTGCCGACAAATCATCCCCACTGTTTGCTTACTAAGAGATTTCTGGTTATAAAAATAATTTAATCGATTCCAAAAGCATAGGAAACCATTTCATGCCTGGGATAGATTCAAACAATAATAGAATTCACACCGTTTCTTGATCAATTAAATGAGAATGTTATCATGACCTGAAAATAGGCCTCAAGTAAGCTCTAATCCTGAGAATAAGCTATGCTCTTCGAGACTCAAATGAGTTGAATCAAGATAGTTCAAATCAAGCTAATGCAAGACAAAGAGTTTATAAGTTATTCGAAGCTACCGAGGGGTTCCCCATTTCCGCCACATGGCGTACATCTTGGAATACTAAATGCGCCAAAGAAGTCCGCGACGGTCGGGTCGGTACAAATCCTGAGACGCTTCACACACTCCCCAAAACACTTGGCAGAGTTCCACCCCGTTTTGCACACGCCATCTGGAGTGCTTGATTTCTAAGAATGGGAAATACCTCTGTCGCTGATAAAAGAAAAAAAAATGGTTATTTACTGTGTCCCTAAAGCAGATTTTTATCCTTTCAAAAAGATCACCCGACTGTTCGATGTGGAGTAATGGTGCATAACATCAGTTCCGCTTCCATCCTCGGATCCTGTTTGCCCAGATTAACTTAGTACTCTGGGTAACAATCAGAAAAACTTAATTTTTCATCATCTACTTTGTACTCGGCCAGAAGTAGTATGCATAGTTGGGGGAATATCTCCCACCACTTGCTGCGTTTTCCCTAGACACCCTACCCATTTGAAAGTAGGTGGACTTTTGGCTTGCCTTACAGGAAAATGCCACAAACCCTCGCCCCAAACAAAAACCATAGGCATCACCGAGACTCAAGCTAGTTATCATTCGCTTTTAAGTTCGATATACTAATGATTCGGCCAAGACAGGCCACGTGTTTCGTTAAGTAAATTATCCAGCAGTCTTTTCTGAGAAGTAATAAAGGCTGATAGGCAATTTTCTAGGCCTGAGAAAAAAAAGTATATACGATATACACAATGTAAAAAGAAGAATAGGTACACCACAGGGAGGTTTCCAAACTTATTCATATTGGCAGTCCACCGAGGGCTAAACAAAAAGAAGGCTGTCCTCAAATGGGTCAAAAAGACGTGATAAGAAAACATTTAAAGATACATACAAAGAAGTACATATGAAGCTCTGAACAGGTTGGGATGGAGGAGCATATACAGCAATATTCGCATCAGGTTAAGTTGGTAGCGCACTGACTTTTCATTTATACAAACCTGCTTTGCACATGGGTACGCGCCTGCTTCACAAGGACACAATTTGCCTATTCATAAAGGACGAGACTTATAAAATAAGATAAAAATAAGCCTTCCTGGTAAATCTAAAAAATGCCATTAAGCCCAGTGAAGCACATAAACGGGGTTTAGTCAAAATTGATGGGGGATGGGAGAATATGAAAAAACAAAACAAAGAAGTATGTATAGATATAAGCTATAGGAGATTTTAAGACAAATCTTATAATTTTTATAACTACCAGGAAAATAAAGGAACAATTTGTGCATAGACCTAGGCCCAGAAAAAGTGGAACGCTACATGTCTGTAAAACATTACACCAGGGTGTATTTGAATCATTTTTTGGTATAATAATAACTACTATGCAAGAAACCTGGGCCTACCTAGAGTGAAATTCTTGGAACTGCCCCTGGAGCTCACAATAAACATTAACCTACTGTCTGCAAGACAGACTCCCAAACACAAGCCAAAAGGAGGGGGAATGAACCCACTTCATTCTGCGCACGCATCTCATTAATAGGTTCTCAAGAACTAAAATCATTTGAGTAAGTGAAACTGGATGTAACTTGATTAGTTTCACCCAAGCATAATTATAGTACATTCAGTAGGCAAACTAACAGGCTAATTCTCAGTTTGAAATTGGATTTTACACAACTGATCACTTACTTGGATGTTTATACTCAAATTTGGGAAGTAATTACCAAATTAATAAGACAGCGACCTCAACGTTGCATCACTTTTGAATTTACATATACTATAGGAATTGCTCCTAATATATTAATAGTGTCAAGGTTCCAAATCTCAAGTGTGCTTAGCCTAAAGCTAGGTTGTGGTCAGAGCCGTCCAAAGGGGGGAGGGGAGTCAAGCTTTCCAAGGCACCGTGGCAGGGGAGGACGACTGGAGGTTAACTACTTTGATTGTATTTTTTGTTTTTGTTCGGCTCTTTTACTAATATTTGAGATGGGAGGGAGGCACTGTTATTAATTTTTCCCTGGGCCCCACCGACCCTAGGAAGGGCCCTGGTTATGGTGTACCCATGCACAGATGCAGGA
Organism: Artemia franciscana; assembly: GCF_032884065.1. Taxonomy (NCBI): domain Eukaryota; kingdom Metazoa; phylum Arthropoda; class Branchiopoda; order Anostraca; family Artemiidae; genus Artemia; species Artemia franciscana. The sequence continues at coordinate 9,937,749 of NC_088875.1, read as the reverse complement.
TTTATTCTGGGCGGCTGAATATTGCGCGAACAAGAAGTCTGAGGGGGAGAAATAGGAAAATTAGCACATATATACTTGAGGGGGAGGGGTATATTGGCATATTTCATTTTCATATGAAGGCACATAAGAAAAACTCCGTCTTCAAAAACTCTAAGGCGGGACAGGCAAATTAGCATATATATATATATATATATATATATATATATATATATATATATATATATATATATATATATATATATATATATATATATATACTTGTCTCGTCCTTCTGCTGGTTAGCTCAAAATCATAGGCTAGGTTTACAAAGCAATTTATAGCCATAGAATCAACAATTCATAGTGGAGATTTCAAACAATCGATTTATGATTCCACAAAGCGCTTTTACGGCCCTATCCCGTCCTTATCATAGAAAATAGTTTTATGGTAATAAGCCACGGCTAAGAAAGCTAAGATTTGCTAAGCAATATCAAGACTAGCTAATCCATTCTAAAACTGAATAAATATCTAATCTGGAGTTAGTCCTCAAACTAGAAACTTTAATTATACACACTAATTCTTAGTTATGGACTACACTCTTTTAGGTGTATATGTTACCGTGAATGTTCGAAATACCTTTTTTCTCCTTAGATTTAGTCAGCGTTGCCAGTCAAATTTTTCATTTTTATACAAGGTTTGATGGTGCCAGGTTAGATTACTTTGGGCTAGGTTGGGTTAGGTTTTTAACCAATTTCTGAGATTTATAACCTAATTTAACCTAACCTAACTTTTACCATCAAAGCTGACTCGCAAAGATAATTGAATCCAAGCAAGAAAAAGAGAAAAAGAAAAAAAAGCCGTAACTTACTGGACGAAGCATTCATGTAAAAATAAATAAATAAAAAATAAAGAACCTTCTTTCATGGATATTATGATAACATACAGCAGACAAATTAATCCCGTTTTAACCACGGCTACCTTCACGGTTTCATTTTTCTTTCAAATTTAGTGGATGATTCCGTAATTTCCAATACCACACTATAGACGAATGAAATGCCATATCTAGAGAATTTTTGACGTGCCATTCCATCACAAAATTTTAACTACCAAGGACTGCAATATTAAAAACACAAATTGCCTCCCCCCCCAGGACCAGGGGTATGTCATTTTGTGTTGAGGGATTTGACTTATTTTTCAGATCATTATCAGTATCATCATAATTTGGTCGCTGGAACACTATCTTTGGTACTTGCGTGTTATAGTGACAATATCAAAGAGTGAAGTTAGGTTAATAATAATGAAATATATCAAAATATGACGGAAACACAATACTTAAACAACAAAGTTATGAAAACTACAACAGTGAATTATAGAAAGCAGACCGCCCAGAGCGCATTATATTAAATACCAAACCAACTCTATCAATTAATTGTTTAGTTAAAATATACCTGTATAGTAGTTTATCTCACTGAGATTAAGCTAATTATCTCTGACTGCAGACCGAGAAACCGGTTTTACTCAGATAAAGAACTTGAGAATGGTCGCTCTAACAATTAAGTATCTTTCATATTCCAATCTTTCATATTCTCGTCTTTTTTAAACAGGGTGTATCCTAAAACTACTTAGGTGCGTATTATTATTTTTTATTATATTATTATACTATTATTATTTTGCATACTATGTGCAGGTGCGTAAAACGTATTATTAACTCGCAAAATTAAAGCTTCACCATTTAAAAAACTGCAAAAAACTAAATTTACTCCAAATGATTATTTACCGAACGTTACTTTTACAAAATCGAGGAACAAAAATTTGGAAAGTAACACTACCAATGTGCACTTTCATTATCTCAACGGATATTTAGGGGTAGCGAGTTAGGAGCGTAAATTTGTCGTTTTTATAAAAAAAAATTTCAATGAAAATACGAAAACGGCATCTTTCAATGCCAATATTCACAAAGAAGTATATTTCAAATCTAAATCGAATGGGGGGGAGGGGGGTAAAAACACCTAGGGGATCTCTCTCCCCTCAATTGACGCCACGGTTAATTTGAAATTTTAGACTTTTCGAAAATGATTCAAATCTTGTAACACACGTCCTAAGAATCAATGTTTCCAAGAGGCCATATAATACAATTTTCATCATACGCTATCCCCTAGCGAAATGAAACAGATATCTCAACCAATAAAGATAAAGAAACTATATAATACTTTTACGAGGTTTCTATTGTTCCCGGCATATAGCTTAACCTTCCTGGAAAATTTATTAAGGTTGAGCAAAATCAGGTTTAGATCATAATAATCTGGAGGCAGGCTTTTGACCCATTAAATGTCTGTATTGAGTTTTTTGATCAAAACAGTCAAGATAGCATTCTAATTTTCATGTATAGATTACGAAATACTGCTATAAATGACCTCGTCGAGTGTTAGCCATTGACACCCAATTTATGTGTCAATTAGGGGGGAGGGGGGCTTCTGACGCATCACCCTACAGATCATGAAAAATCCATTTTTGGTACTTTCTTTGAAAATACCTCTGTTAATATTGTCTTTGAAAATAAGTTTTTGTTTGTATTTTCAATGGTAAAATATACCCCCACCCCCTATGTTTCGTTGATTGACTATAGGCTTGACGAGGTGAATGTCAGTTTGAGTAAGAAAGAATGATTGATGAGAATTGAAGAGTATGGTGCGTTTCATTCAAGTTCAATTGATGTTTTTTTTTTGCTTTCTTAGCAGTTGATTATTTATGTTTTTTTGAGACGAGGGATGGAATGAGGGTAATTTTGGGGGGAGAAAACCCAATGAGGTAATTTTCTTTTTGTCCTTCCAAATAGCCATATTTAACATATATTTTTATTATGTTAAATATAATAAAAATATATGTTAGTATTATATATATATGTATATATGCGTATTTTGTTAGCAATGTTAGCTTCTTCTTTTTCTTCTTGTCTGAATTGTTAGGGAGACACTTTCACAATATTTCATCATCGGTATTAAATTCTGGGCAAAATATTAACATTTTACCATATAATTTGCAAAAATGACTTACCATCAACCCTTCCCATGGCTAAGATAGCAATAGTTAAAGTTGCAGGCACTGCCCAGGCTGCTAAATGGAAGTAATGAGATTTTGCTTCAATGGGTTCATGTCCCCATTTGAGTCCAGCAGACAGAAACCATGTCAAGCATAATATGACCCACCACAAAGACGATGCCACACTAAAGTAGTACAACATCATAAAGAGTATTGTGCAATCAGGCTTTTTTGTGCCCTAAAATATTAAATAAATATTAAAATATAATTAAATATAAACAATAATGAATATAAAAAAAATACAAAAATAAAAGATACTACACCTTACTTACTTGTTTAAATGGCTCGGAAACTAGTTTAATCAGTCAGGTAAAAAAAAAACAAAAAAAAAGAAAATACAAAAAAATAATATTAGCCTATTGCCCTCAATTTCAATGTACAGGTTATGTGGGTGATTATGTCCTGTATTTTTAGAATTACCCTTTCATTCATTGGTTTGGCTTCGCTGAAAGCGTCCTTTTTCAATGGGCTTTTCTATTTGAATTGTAGCTGTAGTTGAGGGTTATTTGCTTCTATTAATGTCTTCAAATAAAAACAGTTTATATTAATGAACAAGAGCTAACAGCTCGTTTGGCACTTGTGACGAGGTCGGAAGAGTCAAGAGCTCATATGGCATGAGCTTTAACAAAATTCTAAGAATCAATAGATTGATTTAAAAGCAAAATCAGAGGCTTAATGCCAGTCAGGATTTAAAATAAGAGCTCTGAGACAATTCATTACGATTCGATCAACCACTTGTAAGTGAAAAATCCCTCATTTTTTCTAATTTTTCCTCTCCTTCCAGCCCCCCCAGATGGTCGAATCGGGGGAAAACGACTTTATCAAGTCAATTTGTGCAGGTCCTTGACACGCCTACCAATTTTCATCGCCTTAGCACATCCAGAAGCACCAAACTAGCCAAAGCACTGGACTCCTCCCCAGAGGGTTCAGTCAAGTTTACGTCAATCACGTTTCTACGACATTTGCTTGTTCTATCCACCAAGTTTCATCCCGATCTCCCCACTCTAAGCGTTTTCCAAGATTTCCGGTTTCCCCCTCCAACTCCCCCAATGTCACCGGATCTGGTCTGGATTTAAAACAAGAGCTCTGAAACATGAGTTCCTTCTAAATATCAAATTTCATTAAGATCTGGTCACCCGTTCTTGAGTTAAAAATACCTCAATTTTTCTGATTTTTTCAAATTAACACTCCCCCAACTCCCCCAAAGAGAGCAGATCCCTTCCAATTGTCAATCACGTATCTAAAACTTGTGATTATTCTTCCCATCAAGTTTCATCCCAATTTCTCAAATCTAAGCGTTTTTCAAGATTTCCTGGTTTCCAAGATTTTTTCCCCCCTCCAACCGCCTATATCCCCGAATCCAATTTGAATTGAAAATGGAGCATCTGAGACATAAGATCTTTCTATATATCAAATTTCATTAAGATCCGATCACCCATTCATAAGATAAATATACCTCAATTTTCACGTTTTCCAAGATTTGCGATTTCCCCCTTGAACTCCCCCCAATGTCACCGAATCTGGTCGGGATTTAAAATGTGAGCTTTGAAGCACAAGATCCTTCTAAATATCAAATTTCATTAAGATCTGATTACCCGTTCGTAAGTTACAAATGTCTCATTTATTCTAATTTTCCGAATTATTAACCCTCCCCCAACTCCCCAAAAGAGAGCGAATCCGTTCCGCATATGTCAATTACGTATCTAGGACTTGTGCTAAGTTTTTTTACCAAGTTTCATCCCGACCACTCCACTCTAAGCGTTTTCCAAGCTTTTAGGTTTCCCCTCCAACACCCCTCCATCCCAAGTCGGGATCTAAAGTGCTCTTAGACACCATATCCTTCTAAATATCGGATTTCATTAAGATCTGATAACCTGTTCGTAAGTTAAAAATACCTAATTTTTTACAAATTAACCGTCCCACCCCAGATGGTCGAATCGGGGAAACAACTATTCTAATTTAGTCTAGTCTGGTCCCTGATACGCCTGCCAAATTTCATCGTCCTAGCTTATCTGAAGCGCCTAAACTAGTAAAACTGGGACCGACAGACGGACAGACTGACAGAATTTGCGATCGCTATATGTCAATTGGTTAATACTAGGTGCCATAAGAACTGAAAAGAGTAAAAAGAAGTTCGAAAAAGAAGTTGACAATCAAATACAATTTGACTACGTAAAGGCTTACTTATGTGCGAGGCAATATCCTGGATCCTTTTTTTTGGTACTTTTTTAAGTCGGACAAAGTTTTCAGTATATGTTTGATTATGACATGCACTTCTATAGAATCTATAGTCCTATAGATACATTCAATAGTCACCTAACACCTGTTTGCTTGTTTTGTCAAAATGTTTCGTTTTAATATTATTGTTATTATTATCATTATTATTTAACCTACCCTTCAGAAAATCCATAGTTAAGAGTTAATATGGTGTTTTGACATTTAAGTCTCGGAAACAAAATACAGAAGAGCGGACTTCATCAATTTGGCTTCTGAAAGACTCATTTATTAGAAACAGCAGGTATTAAGACATGGGATCCACGGATTTCAACATATTTCTCTTTTCAATGAAGATATAACTCATTTTGTGGAGGGGGCAGGGTCAGGAGCGAATCTCCAGCATTTTTATTGGGGGTGAGGGGTTCATATCCAGATAGTCAAGGGGCATGGGATACATAAGAATTTTTTCTCTACATTGTTTGGGTGGGGGAATGGCAACCTAAACAACACCCCTGGGCAGGGTCAAACTAAGGAAAAATCTTTTCCTCTTATAATGTTCTCCCAAAGGTACAGAAGAAATTTTATGTTTTGTATAGCATAAATGAATAACGTTGCATATAAACATTGCACAAGCAAACCCCCTCACCCTTCATACTTTTCTTTAATTTGCTTTATCATTTATTATGTAAAGTTTGTTTAATTATTATTTAGATAAGCTATTTTTGTAAGCTATATTTTTTTACGAATTTCTGCTGAACTTTTGTACTGATCGTTCAATAAATTTTGACACATTCATATGCAGTAACACATTTTGTTACTTTTTTGGCATTTTAATTGATGAAATTGAATAAGATCCCCTCCCCTAGATTTTGAAAGACCTTTTCTCCCTTCTCCCTTATATTTTTGTCAATTGACGCCTCTGCTCTTAGAGCTTGTGATATTCTTTTGGAAATAAACTTTGCCTTATCTTTAGCCTACATACAGTACATACAACATACAAATTTAATATTCATAGACAATTTTTCTGGTGGGGGGGATAGCCATCTGTGAGCTCCTTTACAACTTTGCCACTACTGTAGGCTTGTTGATATACGTAATATTAGTTCCTATTTGAGATAGGGCAAGTTTGCGAGAAGAGTATGCTTGATTTAACATTCCATTTTGAATAATTTTGGAACGGATCAAAGTAAACATGTCCCAAGATTATTACTAGGCAGGGTCAAACAGAGTTACTGAAAAAATTGAAAAGATCAGCTTTGAAGGGTAAATCCTTATTGGATGAGTTGCCTAACAGCTATATAATCCTGTCATGCTATTAAGGCTAAGTTGAACCAAATCAAAAGACACTATGTGTGCGTCAAAAGGGCATACAAGCAATTTCTTAAGCATGTAACTGAAAACAAAATATGTTTGAAATGTTTTTATCTCTTTTAATTACAAAATAAACAAAATTATTCAGACTTTCAGATATGAATATCAGGATATATATTAAGCTGGCAAATCCGTATTCATTTCTTTTTTTTTCAGTGACTTGGTTATAATGGTGATTTTTTCTCTTTTTTGATATTCTGAGAAACAAAAACACATAGCTTGAAATAAAGATTGTTTTCAGTAAAGTGCAAATTATGCTCTGGTCTTTGGAAGGCGCAGGATGCATCAGACCAATCCTCTTAGTTTCTGTTCGTTTTGGGTTTCGTTTATTCACTTATTGTAATTTAAGGTAGTTTTATCCTTGAAAAATTATCTTACTTTATTTCCGCTCATCTTTGGTTTAATGCGACTCTTTACTTTTCTTTGCAAAACTTCTTTATGTGGAAAGTTTTACAAAATACAACTTTTTAGAGCCCAGATATTACATGGAATCCAAGTTTCAGAGTTTGAAAACATTGGAGCCCAAAGGGTTTTATTAACGAATTCTACCAAGTTATGGCAAAGCAAAATTCAGACAGAATAATTGCAACTAGATTGGAGGTATCAAATGTCTGCTGGTATGCTACAAAATGTATAATAGGGCTCGAAAGAGACAAAAATAGAAAAAAGTCACGGTTTGCAAAAAAGAGACAAAAAACCATGAGTTGCAAATCGGTTTATAGTCTCATCAAAATACTTCACATCTTTTCGTGGATGAAGTCATTAGAGCAAAAGAGGATGCTACAAGTTTGTATATCTGGAGCAATTATGACTTTACCAAGAATGAGTTGGATATACCTGCGTATAACAGACGTGAGTTTGGCAACCTCCCAAGTGTCCAGAGCACAATAAAAGTAAAATACTGGAGTGGCTAGAATAATAAGTTCTCAGGATACTTGTTGAAGTTTTCATCTTTGTAAATTATTCTGCTTCTGACACGTGAGAGCAACTACAATTGTCTGAATGAGCATATTTGTTTTGTAGTTCATTTCTAAAATTTAATGAAGCACTTGTGTATTATACAATACACACTTGAGAACGTGAATCGCAAATATGAGACAATACCCGGTTTTCACGCTGTCTATACCAGAAAATTTTCTTCGGTTTGTTGGGAAACTACACTAGAGCTATATTTCAGTTAAATATTTAGTTGGTATTGTGGTTAGGTTAGGTTATTTTAGGTTACGTTTTTAATATAATGCGCTCTGGTTGGCCCCCATTCAATAACTCTGTGTGGTAGTTTTCATAATTTTGTTACCAAAGTACTGTATTTTCATTATATTTTGTTTCATTTCATTAGCATTCATTAAACTTCACTTCTCGAGTGTGTATTAATTATCAAGTTTCGAGTGTGTATTAATTGTAATGAACCACATATTGCAGTATTTCCTGAACCATATTAATTGTCATCAACCATATATTGCAGTATTCCAACTAAGATATTAGATAGCCTACTTTAGTTTTCTCCACTTTAGGTCAACTTGAAATTTAAAACAGCAATATTGGTATCGATGATAGTGGCTTCAATTCATGGAAATGTAGGGGGATGTATTCTTTTAGATCTAGGGGGTAATTTTGCCAATTTTTTTCGAAAATACCATAAGAAAACCCATGATACAAAAAAAATAATCCAAAACCTAGTGAGAGGGAACTTGGGGGAAGGGAAAACGCACCCCTCTCAAAAGTGACGCCACTTGTTATCAATAATATGATTAAAATAATACTCTCAATAGCCTTATTTAGCAAAATTTATTTTGAAGGGGGAGTCTAAAATTAGAAAGAAACAAAGTTGATGAGTTACAAGAAAAGTATAAGGAAACTAGTAGGCTGCAAAGTAAATTAGGGAAACTAAGAATTTTCGGGTCTACTAGACGCCAAACTCGTTCCATTGATCTGAATCAACAAATGAGGTTTACTGAGGTAAATCAAAACCTTTATGTGGATTATTCTTTGAAACAGATAATAAAGCGCAACAAGTTTTACAAAGATTGAGCATTTGACCCATAGACAATTTTTCCTAGCTATTCCCAATCCACTTCTAATCATATTACACACGTTGTGCTAAAAACCAATTGAATGCCTTAGGCACGGCCGTATCCCTGGGTGTTAAGGAGTTTGGAGCTCCCCCCTCCAAAAAAAACAAAGTTCGCCCAATTCGTAAAACATAACAAAATGCATACAAGCAAGTTTGTAATTCGATTTTGTACACCCCCCCCCCACCCTGCCGAATAAATATCCTGGATACGGCCTCGGGCTTGGGGTTAAATTTTTCCTTGTTTTAATACAACTTGAAAACCGCCTGCACCACATTGACAAGCCATATACAAACTGGATTTGGGGGACTATGATATTATTTTAATATTTTAATTACTTAAAATTTTAATTTCTTTTTTTGTATTTTTTCTTCTCTGATTAAGTGACTCATTTGTCTCCCCCCTTCTTTACAGGCCAAAGAGCCTTTGGGGGAATAGGAAAATGTAATATTGTGTGTGTATTTCATGATGAATAAACCTTATCTTTCCTAGGGGGAAGTTCCATGAGCCCCAGTTTACAGAGCTAGCCACATCCAGGGATTTGTATCAGCAAGAGGCACGGCAATTCGTCAAATGTGACAGATACATTGGTGAATTTTGGCTTTATGTTATAGTCAAAAGATTTTATTTTTTTGGGCGGGACGGTCCCTTTACCCAATCTTCAAGTTTTTTATTTTAAACTCATACTTTATTTTGACAATAAAGTATATGGAATTGTTTTCAAGACTGCGATTTCATTATTTCTCGAAAACATATTTTAGAGTCACTTTATAATTCTTCCTTTTTTCTAACTATTGCAATTCCATTGTATGAAATATTTTTCATTCCCTTAAAATCATACTGAAGAATAAAATACAAATACATATTTTAAGATAATTAAATATATGAGAAAAATATATAGAAAACAGTTATTGGCTCTTACCTGAGTTATTGGCTCTTACTTCAAAATTTCTGAGCAAAATATATAAAAAATTGTTATTGGCTCTTACCTGAGTGATAGTGGACAGATATTGGAAATTATGAAGCTGCTGGGACCTTGGAGGCTCATATGGGGTCGTACAAGCCACACTATCCCCCAATAAATACCCAATAATGTATACTAATGCTATCATAAAATAGCAAGCAGATAAGAATATAATAGGTCTCTCTGGGTATTTAAACCGCTTTCTATCCAAAAGGAAAGTTAGAACTGTAAATAAAGAGGAGGCCATGCAGAGAATTGACCACCCTCCAATAAAATAATGTGAAAAGTTGACTTCCGATTCTGAAAAGAACATATTTTTACACGGAGCACCGCAATTAGAAATTCGTCTTCTTCCAATGCGCAATGAATAATTGAGGTCACGTGATACTTCCAATTGTTTGGGGCAAGTTAACATTTTCTCACGTAAATAAGCACTGGGATCACTAATATCACTAAATACAGGCTTATTATAAACGAACGAGCCTCTATTATTGTGATTATCAACAGAAACAGTAGGGTTCTGGCCAAGTCCGGGGTATCCATAATTCGTGTTGGGAATTGGTTTTTGCGGTTTTGAATCAGAAGAAGTGGCATTCTCACCAACACACAACTCATCAGTACCTGCTTCTGGAAACCTTTTACAATCTAAACTCTCAGGCCATTGAAAACCAAATTTATTCATCAAGCCTTCACATCCTATTTTTGCCGATAGACATAGGAAGCGGCATGGAGGAATGGCCGTATCTAATATTGTGCACACTGGTGCATAGATGGTACATAGGAAAAACTGAAGGTGTTCACTACACCGCACTTTTACTAATGGAAAGAACTGATGAACTTCTAGTCCAGCTTCTTCCTGTTTGTGATGTCCCAGTATATTGGGCATGATTGTTTCATTGTAGGCAATATCTTTGCAGAGGGGGATTGTAATTGGCTCACACCGCCCATGGTGAGGCAGACTATCTCTATCAGATATAGTTGTATTGACAGCATATAATCCTCGTCCTTCACACAGATAGAAACTAGCCAAAAACAGGAAGACTTTAGCAGGAACAGCCATCTAGAACATGAAAAGAAAATAAATTAATAAAACATAAGAAAAAAAGAAGAAGAACGCCACAAACAGTTAACATATCATACCTTTTCTCACAGAAATGGCCTCTTTTTTTACGAGGGGGCATTCTGACCACGTAGAACACCTTTATATATTTATCATAGATGTATATAGGTAAGAATTTGATGGGTGGGGTCAGATGAACTCTTTTTGGAGTTGGAATTAATAATCCTAACGTGCGTTTAAGGCTAAATTATTTCCAATTTCCATAGGTGAGTCTTCCAATCTAATCTTATGGTGAGATGGCTACAGGCACTTAAGCAGGGAGCCTCTGACCCGAATCCTCTAAAAAAAAAATGAGGATATTACTGCTACTTTGTTTTGTTTTCAAATTTTCAGTTTCGAAAATGCTGATGTTACAAATATTATTTTCACAGTAGAGCCAATTAACAAAAATATTGTGAGGTTTTTCTAATGAAGATACAAGACAAGGCATTTTTAAAATATTTGGGGGAGGGCATTTTTCAAATCCGTTCGTTTCGATTTTTCAAAACTAAAACATAATAAAAATATCAAAATGCATTTGGCACACATGAGGGAGTAAGAACCCTCGCCCACCCCTTGCTTACGTCATTGAAAGCTTCTATTCTGATGGCAAGAACATCAACAGTAGAAACAACTATATTCGATTATCGCCTGGATCTCACGCTAACTTTATAATTAGTAAACAATAAACGACAAGCTCATAAAGAAAAATGATGTAGATTAAAGTTAAAATAGCACCATGTGGAGGTTAATCCAATGATCTTCAATTATGCACAAATTACTCCAGAATTAGAGCTATTAAACTGCAATTACTCATCTTGACAGACAAGATCAAACCGACAGTTTTTTCCACCAGAGGATTTTTCGGCTCATAAATTAATTGTCTTCAAATGCCTTAGGGAAGAAGATGAATTTGCATTAATAGCTTACTATTGAGCGTGAAATCCGTCCTTTCAGTATGGCTATCCGCGCTATAAAACATATACATAAAGTTGTCGCATGACGAACATGGTTGAGCATTTACGATAGAGGTTACTGCTTTCAGTTTTAATGATACGGTGAAGGTTTTAAAGTAAAAACAACTATAAGGCACCATCTTAATTAGTGCAGATAACAGTAATAGAGATCCTTCATCTCTTGGGCAATCACGCGAATAAGGCTAATAATGATGAAATAGAAAAATGGAGTTTACTTATAAAAATATTGGGTACATGTGTATTATACCAAACACACTCGATAAAATAAAGTTTCCTCATAACAATATTGGGTACTTATGCATTATACCAAATACACTCGATAAAATAGTTTCCTTATAGAAATATCGGGCAGTTATGTATTATACCAAACACACATGATAAATGGAGTTTACATATAAAAATATTGGGTACTTGTGTATTAAGCCACACACACCCAATAAAATAGAGATTACTTATAGTAATATTGGGCAGTTATGTATTATACCCAACGCACTCGATAAAATAGAGTTTACTTATAAAAATATTGGGCAGTTATGTATTATACCAAACACACACGATAAAATGGAGTTTACTTATAAAAATATTGGGTACTTATGCATTCTGACAAACGCACTCGACAAAATAGAGTTTAGTTATGGTACTTATGTGTTATACCAAACACACAAGATAAATTTACTCTGTTATATATATACGAAAACCGGTTTTATATGTCTGTATTTATAGATAATTAGCTCACGCTCAGTTGAAAAACTACGATATAGGTATATCTTAATTAAACATTTCATATTAAGAGTTGGTATTTCGGTTAGGTTAGATATTCAATATAATACATTCTGGGAGGCCTTCTTTCCACAATTCTTTGTCGTAGTTTCCTTAATTTTGTTTTTAAAGTATTTTATTTTCCTCATATTTTGGTAGATTTCATTATGATTAGCCTGACTTCACTATTTGGGTGTGTTTGGTATAACCCATAAGTACCAAATATTGTAACAATTTTTTTTTACTTTTCGCCGTGCTAAATAATCTTGTTTAATGCAACTTCCCAGTTCCATGCGGATTCAAAACCAATCAGGTTTCAAAAAGGTGGTGCCTTTTGTCTCTCCATTAGCCTAATAAGGAATGACAAGGATCTTTTCTTAAAACTTTTTCCCATGCAGATGAACGATTCGCCTAGCGTAAGTGTTGATCTCCTAATTCTCCGCCTTCGACCGAGAACGCGACGCGTGGTTGAGGGCAGATCATCAGACGCTTCTCTTACCCGCCCCCCACAGATACCCATTTGGGACTGGATCAGCCCTGGCTAAGCTAACAGTCACACTGCTGACCCCCGTTTCAAAACAAAATTAAGGTTAGGTTAGCCAACAATATCAGGAATCGACATTCCCCCCTTTCCCCCCTTACAAACGCAGGACTGCAAGCCCTGTGCGGTAATTACTCGACTAGCATATGATATGGATGTCTTTAGAAAATTAGTCACAAGAATAAATGGAACTGAAGTACACTTTTTAACATGCAGATGTTGGGTAGTAATCTCTCTTTTTCTCTTCTGTAGAAAGTTGTTCTATGTTTCTTATTCATACTTGCGTTGAAGAAATACCTGGCTACAGGTTCAGAATAAGAGAAAGGTTTTTATTTCTAATGGTCTTTTTTTTTCAGAGAGGACATAAATTCAGAGAGGATTTCAAAAAATGATGTGGCAAACCCAGTGATAGCCAGGCTTAAAACCAATGAGACATACCGAAAGCATTTTATTTCTAAATATATCTTCTAGATTGTTCTCCAAGGATTGTGTTTTTCTTATCGCTGATTACAAATAACTCTTCTTTTTTGTTTTCTAACCGTTACTCAATAAGTGTCGTAATTTTATAATTAAGATAGCCAACAAATCAAAACACACAATTACATCTAGGAATGTTCTACTTGCAGATTGTATACACATGTACATCAATTGTGGAGGGGGGGCAATTACCCCCAACATACAGATCTTGAAAATACCTACAATTGGTATTTTTATCGATGAATACCTTTTTTGGTGGTTTCATTGAAAAATACCTTTTTAAGTAGACTACTGTAGCTGAAAAATACGTTTTTTAGTATTTTCATTGAATATGTATTTTTTTAATATTTCCATTAAAAAATAGCAAAATTACCCCCTTCCCTAACATTTTCATGAATCGACTCCCCCCTACGTATTCACATTATCAGGGACATGCCGTATCAAAAAATTGATACGGCATCAATTTGCTGATGTTTGCAAGAAGAGCATATAGACTTCTGGGTTTAAATATTCAAATGGTAGGATATGCATTATGTTTCATCAGCAACCAAGGGTAGATACAGAATCTATGTTGGAGGAGGGGTAAAAAGCATAACTATAGACAATCTGGGGGGGGCTGTACGTTCTCCCCATGGATTCGCCCTTGCCAAGAACATGACTTAAAGCTTCCTTTTTTATTATCGTCAAAAGAATAAGGCAAATATTATTTTGAAGACATTTTTGTTGTTAAAATGATTTTTTTAAAATAACGTATTTGAAAGATATTTCTGGAAGTGCCAAGTGTCGACATTGCTTCTGAGACAAAACTAATTTGAAAGAGACAATCAAATCTCGAAAAATTAATTTAAATTATAATATTCTACACTTACTTCTTAAATAATACAATATAGTAGAATTACGTCATATTTTTTCACTCATATTCTACACCAACCTCACCACCCTTCATTTATATCACTTTTTGAAAACAACAAATATGGTTGAACAATATCTGTGAAGGCATTTGAGCATTCATAAACTAATCCCAAAAACTTGGACTAAGATAAAAAAAAAACTTTACTTTTGATAGGCCAAATAATGCCTAGGTCATTAAAATTTTTGAATGTTAGCACTGGCATCACAATTAACATTTCAGAGACAATATTAATAACGAATGGGCGATATAGCGCCCTAATTAGTTTTCCCCGTTGCAGTAAAAGATAAATAGCACATGCAAGGGTGAGGTAAGTATGAGTGAGAAGAAAGGATATTCCAGCCAGCAGATTTCTAGAAATCTAAGGCCACTGACCCAGCAAAGTCAAAGCAGAATTCGTCATCTTTTATAAAATGATAGACACGGTAGTAAACAAAAGATATAATAGTATAAAATGATAGATACAGTACTTCAAGGGGTACTGTAGACACATGGGACAAGTCTACTTCCTAAAAGCGATACGAGCCTAGTAATCTCTCGCTCAAATTGGTCTTAGCGACCAGAGACAAAAATTAACAATTTTGGGTCCAGAATTTTTTTTTTCTTCTTTCAGTTCCCCTACTCTCTTGAAAATATTATTACACCCTACCAACTCAAACTAACTAGCAGGGTTTACGGTTCCTCAAAAGTGATGAAAAGCCTATAAATTTAATTTTTTAAAGTTATAACAGAAATTTTTTTGGAGATTGATCTAAACTTGCTCTTAAAATAAGAAAATATTCCTATTTCCGCATGCGTGTGAGATATTTCCAAAGCATTTTTATCTGCAAAAAAGTAGGAGCGAATTTAAACAAGAGCTAAGAGCCCATATGGCACTTATGACGAGGCAAGAAGAGCTAAGAGCCAAGAGCTCATATGGTATGAGCTCTAACAAAATTCTAAGAATCAGTAGATTGATTTAAAAGGAAAATCAGAGGCTTAATGTCGGATTTAAAATAAGAGCTCTGAGTCACGGTGTCCTTCTAAATATTAAAATTCATTAAGATCTGATCACCCACTCGTAAGTTATAAATACCTCATTTTTCTAATTTTTCCTCTCCCTTTAGCCCCCTCCCCCGATGGTCGAATCTGGGAAAACGCCAAGTCAATTTGTGCAGCTCCCTGACACGCCTACTAATTTTATTCATCCTAGCACGTCCAGAGGCACCAAACTCGCCAAAGCACTGAACCCCTCCCCCGAACTCTTCCAAAGAGAGCGAATCTAGTACAGTTACGTCAATCACGTATCTACGACATTTGCTTATTCTATCCACCAAGCGTCATCCCGATTCCTCCACTCCAAGCGTTTTCCAAGATTTCCGATTTCCCCCTTCAACTCCCCCCAATGTCAACAGATCTGGTCGGGATTTGAAATAAGAGCTCTGAGACATGGATTCCTTCCAAATATCAAATTTCATTAATACCCGGTCACCCGTTGTTAAGTTAAAAATACCTCAATTTTTCCAAATTAACACCCCCCCCAGCTCCTCCAAAGAGAACGGACCGTTCCAATTATGTCAATCACGTATCTAAAACTTGTGATTATTCTTCCCATCAAGTTTCATCCCGATTTCTCGACTCTAAACGTTTTCCAAGATTTATGTTTCCCTCCTCCAACCCCCTATGTCCCCGGATCCAACTCGAGTCGAAAATGGAGCACCTGAGACATAAGATTCTTCTGTATATCAAGTTTCATTAAGATCCAATCACCTATTCGTAAGATAAAAAAAACCCAATTTTCACGTTTTCCAATAATTCCGGTTTCTCCCTCCAACTCCCCCGAATGTCACAGTATCTGGTCGGAATTTAAAATAAGAGGTTTAAAGCACAAGATCCTTCTAAATATCAAATTTCATTAGGATCTCATCACCCGTTCGTAAGTTACAAATACCTCATTTTTCCGAATTACCACCCCCAACTACCCCAAAGAGAGCGGATCCGTTCCAGTTATGTCAATCATGTATCTAGGACTTGTGCTTATTTTTCCCACCAAGTTTCATCCCGAACCCTCCACTCTAAGTGTTTTCCAAGATTTTAGGTTTCCCCCTCCCAACTCCCCCCCAATGTCACCAGATCCGGTCGAGATTTAAAATAAGAGCTCTGAGACACGATATCCTTCCAAACATCAAATTTCATTAAGATCTGATCAACCGTTCGTAAGTTAAAAATTCCCATTTTTTCTATTTTTTCCAAATTAACCGCCCCCCCCCCACTCCCCCCAGATAGTCAAATCGGGAAAACGACTATTTCTAATTTAATCTGGTCCGATCCCTGATGCGCCTGTCAAATTTCATCGTCCTAGCTTACCTGGAAGTACCTAAAGTAGCAAAACCGGGACCGACAGACAGACAGACCGACAGAATTTGCGATTACTATAAGTCACTTGTTTAATACCAAGTGCCATAAAAATGGATACTTATGTGCGTGTTATCCCAACCACATTCAAGAAGTTTGATCTGTTTAAAATAGATTTATCTCTGTGCACTCTCGGATAATCAGCTTAGCCTGAGTAAGACAAACTATTATGCAGGTATATTTTAATTCAATATTTAATATATAGAGTTGGCTAGGCTGGGTATAATTTTTTTACAAAATAAGTTAACCAAATACCATAATTTAATAACTAAATTACTATATTTTCATCATATTTAGGAATGTTTGATTATGATTAACCTAACTTCACTTCTTGAGTGCGGTCGGGATACCACGTAAGTTACCCAAAAATGTAATTCGGCAAATGGACAAAGCGGAATATCACCCAGTCGAAAGATAACAGAATTGCCGTCTTAAGTTGAAATAATAATAATGCAAGACCGCAAAAAAAAATTAGCGAAAAACAAAATTGTTAACAGGGAATATAAGCCTTAAGTACAGATGCAGTCGACACGTAGGCAGGTCAGGAGCCTTGGGGCTTGTGATTTTAAAAATTTCCCCGAATATTTCGTATAGGCCTATGAACTAATCCACTTGTTTTTGAAAAGAAATCCATCCGTGTTAATTAAAATATGGATATTCGAGGTTTTTACCACTAGTCTAGAAAAATCATCAAATCATCTAGGAAAATCCCCACAACCCCCAAGTTTCTGCTGTGCGTTCCAGAACAGGTAACTGATCGAGGACCCTTTTGGCAAACAAAATGTTTCAGTTTTTCTGGTAGGCCTGTTGGTTTTTTCATGCCAATGTTCAATGATCTATGTCCAATACTTTATCCCCCCCCCCCTAATGTGCAAATAAATAGCCCAAATAACATATTTTCCATCTGTTTTGTCACTGCTGTTTCTCTTGTATCACGCTTAGTTGAAAGAAGCTAGCGAAAGAAAAGAACGGTTCTATAATGCGTTAATAAATGAACAATTTGGGCGGTAGGGGTTATATCATACAAGTACCAGCCATTGTGCCCTTCCAGTGTGATTATGATTATTGTTTTTTTTTTTTTTTTTTTTGGCACCCCATTTTTCAGGGCAGGAGATATCCCATTAAAACTAAACTACTCCCAAACCTAGTCTACCGGAAAATAATTACTAATTTAAACTTAACCGCAAGAGAACGCAAATGCCAATTTTCAATGATCCATTTCCCATGGGTGATTTCGATTAATTGTACTTTCTTGCTTTTTTTTACAAAAAAAAACAATATTGTAAGGTGCAAACAGTAAAAAAAAGTAAAGGGTACGGCCCAGGGCGTATCCAGGATTTTTTACGTGAGTAAGGGGGAAGGGGTTAAAACTCTTTGCCCTCCCCCCTACCCTAGATACGGGCTTCAGTGCGGCATATGCTTCTTGGATAAGAGTAAGGGGAGGAGTGTGGTATATACTTCTGGGAATAGAGTAGGAGGGTGGTTCATTAAGCATTCGACAGGACTTCGTTTGAGTGTAATATCAGAATTTTGTGAACAGAAGATAGACCTTTGAGGGGACGGGGTCAAAACATTTTTTTAGTGGGTTAGGGGATCAAAACTTGGAAAAAATACTTTTGGATTAATAGCAAAGATGTTGTCATTTCCCCCTTATTTCCGTCCAACTACTGTCTAAGATAAAACACTATCTCATTGCAGACAACACCGGCTATAGGCCTATTTGAAACACCGTTTTTTGTTGTTGTTTTTTTTTTTTTAAGCGTTTAAGCTAAATAGCATGCACTTTAAATATGTAAATCCTGTACCGAACAGTAAAAGGAAAAATGCTTGTCACCTATGCCCAATGAAACAACAAAAAACAGAAAAATCAATTTCATTCAAATACAATTCAATTTTACGCCAAGTCATTCTTTCTTGTAAGATGGACTAAAAGTAAATGCTATAAGAGAACGTTCGATAAGTACAAAAGATATTAAGTGAATACAGAGTAGATTGAGCTTTTTGCTTTTTAGTCTACAGAGTACAACAAAAGATTCATTTTAAAATAATGTTTTTATGTAGAAGTTTCATGACAAAAATAGAACGAGTTTTAAAACACGCGCAAGAAGCGATTATTAAACCGGACTGAAATAGACAAAACCGATTAGATTCAAATAAAAACTGTAATAAAGGAAACCAAACGAAGTAGTTTTTTATATTTTTTAAATAATTCACCTGTTTCTGATTTTTAACTGTTCCGCTCCTTCCCTGATACAAACTCCAGAGGGCATTAAATAAAAAAACAAGCTTTTTCTTAGCTGCAAGTAAGGAGCGATATTAAAAGTTATCACGAACAGAAATTGTTGCGTACATGAAAGGGTTGTCCCCTCCTCAACGCCCCGCTCTTTACGCCACAGTTGGAATCTTTGTCACAACTCTACTTTTAAAACAATAAAGAAAATACTGCATAAAGAGCGAGGTGTTGAGGAGGGGACAACCCCTTTCATATACGGAATAATTTCTGTTCGTTTTAAGTTTCAATGTCACTTCTTACTTGCAGTTAAGATAATTTGATTTTTTATTGTTTAATTTCTGGACGTTTTAGAATTAATGCATGTTTTGATTTTGGCTCACGCCACATGAATAAATAAAACGAAATTTCCATTTTTTTTTTTTTTGCTAAATGGCTCTTACAGTTTTGATCCGACGATTTTGATAAAAAAAAGAACTGGGGGAGGAGGCCTAGTTGCCCTCCAATTTTTGGTTACTTAAAATGCGACTAATGTTTTTTACTTTTTAAAGAACGTTTTTGGTAGTAGTAAACATGGGTACCTTATGAATTAACTTACGTAACGGAATCCTATATTTGTGTGTTTTAATTATGTATACGAGGGGGCTCACCCCCTCGTCAATAGCTCGCTCTTGACACTAAAGCTTGAATTTTGTCCCAAATCTTTAAGAAAATGCCCTTGAATCACAAAGGCCGTAGGATAAATAGTTGAAATTACTAAAAACACTTTAGCGTAAAGAGCAAGGTATTGTGGAGGAGACGAACCCCCTTACATACACGTATGTTCGTTTTAAGTTTTAATGCTGCTCATTACTTCCAGTTGAAAGAAATTTTTTTTATTTTTTAATTGTTTTTTTTTAGATAATGCTAGAAAATCCTGCGCCCCCTTCATGGAAATTCTCTTCTCTCGTGATAAATTCCCCCGTGAAAAGATCCACCCACGTAACCCTCTCCCCCCAACCCATCCCCAGCACAACACGAAAAAGTCCCCCTGAAACCGTCTGAACACTTCATAATAACCATTACTACATGTAAACAATGGTCAAAGTTTGTAACTTGCAGCCAATCCCCCGGGGACTGTGGGAATTAAGTAGTCCTCAAAGACATAGTTATTAGGTTTTCGACTAAGCTCAACAGAATGGTTATCTCAAAATTTTGATCCGGTGACTTTGGGGGAAAATGTGCGTGGGAGGGGGCCTAGGTGCCCTCCAATGTTTTTGGTCACTTAAAAAGGTCACTAGAACTTTTAATTTTCGTTAAATTGAACCCTCTCGCGACATTCAAGGACACTGGGTCGATACAATCACCCTTGGAATAAAAAACAAAACAAATTAACAAGCATTCGTGATTTGTCTTCTAGCAAAAAGTACCAAATTCCACATTTTGTAGATAGGAGCTTGAAACTTTTACAGTGGAGTTCTCTGATATTCTGAATCTGATGGTGTGATTTTCCTTAAGATTCTATGACTTTTAGGGGGTGTTTCCCCCTATTTTCTAAAATAAGGCAAATTTTCTCAGGCTCGTAACTTTTGATGGGTATAATTAAACGTGATGAAACTTATATATTTAAAATCAGTATTAAAATGCAATTCTTTTGATGTATCTGTTCGAAACAAAATTCCATTTTTTAGAGTTTCAGTTACTATTGAGCTGGGTCGCTCCTTACAACAGTTCGTTACCACAAACTCCAGAGTGCATAGCGAGAGAGAAGAAGAGAGAGAGAAGACAAAAAGGAACTCGCAGAGTTAGGTGGTTCTACATCGCGAATATAAGAGATAAGGGTAGAAGTATCAAAGTTTTACGTGAAGCTAAGGCCCCAAAGATCCCCCTCCCTCCGTATGTGCTTAAAATTAAAGGCATCCTTTTAGTAGCCTACTACTTTTTTTTAGCCCTAATCATCTGCACAAAGGTCGTGGATAACGCTTCCCGATTGCAAGTGTAGTAGGTATAGGCTCCAGCAAGGCCATATCCAGGGACAAGGGTTCCCCCCTTTAAAACGTATCGTTGGTGTATTTTTTAAAGTGTTTTTGTACCAACCCCCATGCAAAAAGTCCTGGATACAACCCTGGGCTCCAGAGAATTTCATGGTTCATCACCGCATTTGTGGAAGATGATGAATATAGGACACTGGATGCTTCTTAGACTTCAAAGCTATCATTTATGTAAACTAATATTACACAAAGCTTTTCTCTCAAATTTTTTAAGCTTCAACTATGAAGAGTTATTTATTTTTAAATGAAAACCTAAAGCGTGGCAGCAAACCAATTAGATGCACGTCATTTTTATGGTTGGATTTGCAGAATCGTGTGCATAAAAATTGTTTGTTCAGCTTCTTTTAACCACAACTCATTCGCTTTTTCTCAAAAAGAACATGACGCGTCCTTTATTCATATATAGAAAATTAAAGGATATAAAACAATATACAAAACAAATTGGGAAAACACACACGGCCTCTCAGTTATTTCCTTTCCTCGATAGCTCCCTTTTTTGTAGGAATGACCATTACTTGTCAGAAAACTCCTTTATTGGCTGTTTTGACGAACTTGTCCCCTCCGCCCCAAAAAAGGCTGCTTCTAGGGAGAAGGGCAGTAGAGGCAACCTACCCTAGGAAATTCAATTGTTGGACAAGTTTCTCTGGACATCTGGAGTAAAAAAAGGAAAAAGGGGAGTATGTTGCATAGTGTAAGTGTTGAAGGACTGCCAACAAATTAGAAAATACGTTTTGAATTTTTTCGATTGTTATTGGCAAATAATAGTTAGTGCAGGGAAGTTTTTATCCACACGGTAAGATTAGCATAATTTTTATGTCAAAAGCTCAAAATTTCTAACAATTTCTGCATTTTGAAAAAAAAAAACATGTCACATTCGGGAAAAATCAAAAGATCCAAATTTTTTTGAGATCCAAATAAACGCATATTAGATCAATGGGTCGACTGTAACTCTTTTAAAAGAATAGGTTTTAAATCTGCTTTACAAAAAAAAAAAATCAAAGACTTTTTGAATAACCAAAGCGAATAATTTTTCTAACCACACCGCCTTTCCATAGCTGAAACAAAGAGAAAACTTCGGTAAATGGGTAAAATCTTTACGCAAACAGTGAAACTTTTCAAAACAAAAAGCTTTTTCGTACAAATAATAAAAATAATTCCGAACATTCCACCTTCAAATTCGCAAGTCTTTATCAACTGGAGAAAAGAAACAAAGAAAGGAAAAGAACTAGCTTCAAACATAAAAAAGAGAAAAAGAAAAAAAAGAACACACAGAAGCACTATACAGAACACAAAAGAAAATCGAAAGGGCTTGCATTTAAACAAATTTTTGGCATTACCAAGTCAATTTGGCTTCCACCAAGGATCTACTTCAGAAAAATAAGTATTCCCTAACAAAGAAAAACAACTTGAAAGGAATTTATGGTGGAGCAGAGACGCACAACCATATTGCACCGCTAAAGCAACTCCAGCAATCCCTGTTTGGGTGTTTTACTGAGACGAACAGTCACCCACTTTGAACCACATGGTGTACATCTTGAAGCGCCACGTATACCAAAAATTTTAACCACAAGTGACGAAGTCGTTCCAATTCTCGGCATAGTTCCGCCACGCCAAACTGTTAACGTGATTTCGTGACCTCTCGACCGGAACAGTTCTAAGATTCTTCAAGCAGTGTCAATGCTGCTCTTTACTTTTCGTTGACTTTTTTTTATTTAGATAATGACTGAATGATCAACTATCCTAACTACACAGCAAGCTCTGTTAAGGAAAAGATATTGAAACAGAGGACAAAAGTGAGCGATGAATAGTAGTATTTGAAATTCTCACTTCATCAATTATCTTTGTATTGTTTGATTTGTCTGTCAAGGCATTGCTTTAAGTGGCATTTCAAAAAGATATACTTGGTCATTCTTCAGACAAAAAATTAAACAACTCCCAGGATGAATTTAACTCATCTAGTAAAGCCATATATGTACAAAAGGGGATTCCCCGCCTATAATTAGCTCAAAACTTCGCAATGCAAGTTTGAGAAAATTATGGCTTAAACTTCACTTTTTGGTAACATTGGACATCGCTCACACCCTTGAAGTTTCATCTCTGAGCATATTAGAAAGCAGTTATCGTGGTAATACATCGTATATCGTATAGTTATCGTAGTAATAATTAGAAAGTAGGAGATCGTGGACTTTATAAAGTTAGTTTGCTTATATTGTATTTTTTTGTATCCCCCTTGTATCCCTGGCCATGGAGCCCTTCGAGGGGGAATAAGAGTATTGTATTTCCATTTTGTGTTTATTGGTAAATAAAACTCTGAATAAAAATTACCAACGTTTCATTTTCAAAACTAAGTACGGTAGCCAAAAAATGGAGTACCTTTTTTTTTACCCCAAGACTTAACCGTTAGTATTATAACACGAACACCTGGAAGACAAGCGAAATCCCTTGCTTCATGTATTGAAAATACCAGGGCAGTCAAGTCACAAGTAACGGAAAGTTGTTCGTCTTCAAGAGGCTATCAGTCTTGGATTCGAATCATTAATTTTGACGCTATTGTTGCAGTTTGTGTTATACCAACTAATGTATCTTGAATTTGATTTATATTGAACAGCAATTAATCTAATACTGAATAAAATTAATTTGATATTTAATTTAATATTTGGTATCTGGATTTCAATAATTTAATAGTAAAATAACCTAATTTAATATTTGGTATTTTGATTTAATTTAATATTTGATGCGAGTATCTAGAGTTTAACCTAATCTTTGGTATTTATACTCTGTACAAAAAATGACGGAGGAATAAATTGTATACGGTCTATCCTTAAAAAGATTTTGAGAGAGTGAAGAGTCGAGCGATTTATTCAATCCTGGCGAAAAATTACCCGGACAATTACCTTCAACATCTCCACGCGTAAAATTGAATCGGTAAAGACAAAGCAAGACATATAAAGATTTGAAATTTACCCCACCAGGTCATTTTTTCCCAAAAGTCACCGGATCAAAATTCTGAGATAGCCATTTTATTCACCACAGTCGAAAAACCTAATAACTATGTATTTGGGGACGACTTACTCCCCCAGTCCCTGTGGGAGGGGCTGCAAGTTACAAACTTGGACCTGTGTTTACATATAGTAATGGTTACTGGGAAGTGTACAAACATTTTCAGGGGTATTTTTCGGTTTAGGGGGAGAGTTGGAGGGGAGGGTTACGTGGGAGGATATTTCCATGGAGGAACTTCCCATGGGGGAAAAGAATTTCAATGAAGGGGGCGCAGGATTTTCCAGCATTATTTGAAAAAACAATAAAAAAATAAATATGAAAAGTTTTTTTCTACTGAAAGTAAGGAGCAGCATTAAAACTTAAAAAGAACAAAAAATATTACGCATATGAGGGGTCTACCTCATCGTAATACCTCACTCTTTACGCTAAAGTATTTTTAGCAATTTCAACTATTTATTCTACGGCCTTTGTGATTCAGAGGTCATTCTTAAGGAATTGAGACACAATTTAAGCTTTAGTGTAAAGAGCGAGGTATCGACGAGGGGTGAACCCCCCTCATATACGCAATAAAAACATACGAATATAGAAGTTCGTTACGTAAATTAATTCGTAATTTACGTATATTTTTTACCAATGAAAACGTTCGTAAAGAATTAAAAGTTCTAGTTGCCTTTTTAAGTAATACAAAATTGGTGGGCAACTAGGCCTCCTCCCTCTCCTTTTTTCTTAAAATCTTCCGATTAATTGCAATTAATTCATATGCAAACTTCGTTTTAATTATTTATATGCGGAGAGCAAAGATCAAAACATGCATAAATTCAAAAACATCCAGAAATTAAATAAGAAAAACTAGTTTTTTTAATGCAAGTAAGGAGCAACATTAAAACTTAAAACGAACACAAATGACTCCGTATATGAAAGGATTTTTTACTCCTCAAAACCCTGCTCTTTACGCTAAAGTTTCTTGCTGATTTAAAAAGAAGAGTTAAGAGAAAGAGTCGAACTTTAGCGTAAAGAGCGGGGCGTTGCGGAGGGAAACATTCCCTTTCATATACGGAGTAATTTCTGTTCTAATAAAAAAAAATAAAAAGAAAGAATGTCAATTTGACAGCTGGATAGTTAAGTTTAATTTTTTTTCTCAAATTAAAAAAAAAATGCTATTCTATTTTTTTAACATCTGAATATAAAAGAAATTCAAGTTCGAGCGAGAGTATCGTCCTATTGTAAAAGAGGTGCATTTTACATGGCCGTTATAAAATGAAACGTGGTATCTATGCAGACAGGAGGATTTTTGTGTATCCCCATTCCTTCTGTAAACTATTCTAAGGCATAGGAAATATTGCATAAAGACAAATCTATATCTGTTATAATCTACCAAAGCAAAAAAATATTTCTGTAATGTTGGTTTGAGTTTGATTTTCTTCAAAGATTAAATCCATAAGAGATATATTATTGATTAAA
The DNA here is from genome assembly GCF_032884065.1 of Artemia franciscana. Taxonomy (NCBI): domain Eukaryota; kingdom Metazoa; phylum Arthropoda; class Branchiopoda; order Anostraca; family Artemiidae; genus Artemia; species Artemia franciscana. Next base: position 9,912,169 of record NC_088875.1, on the reverse strand, counting down.
TAAATTGGTCCCTTTGCCAGGAATCCTTGTCGTTTAAAATTTCTGGATTTTATGTCAATTTACATGCAATTTAATTGTTCTTTTTATTTGATAGTTTTTTCCTAAAAGTATTTAAAATAAACTTATTCCTACGAAAAAATATCCCCTGTCACTCAACCACCACTGCTATTTTCGTGTCTGCAACCCCCCCCCTCCTCGAAATTTTTTTGCCAGTGCCCTTGGATACTTATCATCTGGGCTTGAAAGTGTGATTCCCATGCATGCATTGCTTTACTGTGCTTTACTATGATTTCTATGCTTTACTGTGTGTATGGCCAGACAACCATGTTCAAATGAGAAAAGTAGAAAACAAAGGAAAACATAAACAACAACCAAATAGATCACAAAAAGGGAGAAAAGTCATACCTGACCAGTTTTCTCAGAGACTATTTGTAAGGGTTTTAAGTTATAACCAACTCTGACTCTAAACATTTTCAATATACCTACCTACTCCAACTCTATTCAGCAAAAATTTACTAAAACTCCGATCTCCAGCCTAGTTTTAAAGCTTCATCTAACTAGATTTAACAAGTTGTAACTGACTCCAACTGCAGGCATTTTCAATGAAATGACTCCAACCCATTTCAGTAAAAATTTACCCCACAGCCCTGTTATTTACAAGCTTATAGACAGAATGTGACCAAGTTTTCAATTATTTTGGTCCATTTGTCATGCTGAATCAGTATGGCATGACTTTTAAATCAAAATCAAAAGTCTGGGAAACCATGTGTGTCAATGCTGCTTGGAAACATATGATAAAAACAGAGAATTCCAGCCATGTGAGGTCTGATGAACTGGGTTTGTCTAACTCTTTTCTTTATTATTGAGTTTATCTAATTTTGTGTTTATTTAGTTTGTTTAATATTGTGTTTCTTCATTATTCTGTTAGTTAATTTTGTTTTGTGGATGCCTGCTATAGGAATGACAAGCTTCTGCTTACCATTGTAGCTCTGTTACAGGAAATAAAGAGATAAAAGAAGCTTATTGAAACTTGTGAATGAAAATAATTGTTGTTTCCCTTTCAATAAAAAAAAATTTGATTATGATTATCTCTACATGAATGAAAAAAAGAGGGGAAAGAATGACCCAGTGTGAAAAACTTCCCTTTTAAATTCATAGTTGCAGACATGCTTATGGTAAATTATCTATGAGTAAGACAATGAAACATAACAAAAGGCAAATCCTATGAAAAATATAAGAAATTACAGGAAAACTTGCAAAATCTTTGGATTTTTTTTTTATAAAATGGTCCTTCATATATGCTTGGTTGTACCATCTGCAATAGTTAAAAAGGCTTTGATTGGTGTTTTTTATAATGTAGATTCAAAGTTGATCTCCTCAAACTAAGAAAGTTCTATGATTGACCTAATCTAATATCTTTCATTTAAGATTTAATATCTTTCAATTATCATAAACTACACTTGGTAGCAATAGGGTATAGGCTATACAAAATCTTTTAGCCAATGCTGCTGTGACATCACCTTGGATAAAATTCTGGATGAGGGGTTTTAGTCTACCTCGGAAAGCAGTAGAGGAAGGTAATATGAAACTCTCATAAATGAACCCAGAGCCCTAATGATTCCCTTGGAAAGTACTTGGAAGTACCCACTACCCCTTCCCTTCTGCCTCTGAAGGGTATTGACCTTTGAAAATCTTTGTGTTGTAAAAAGGAAATATTGAGAAATTAAATGTTCAAATGAGGCCCAAGAAAAATGTTTCAAGCCTTATGACTTTAGTCAATCTCAAATTATAAAGCTTAAAAGATTTCGAAATCAGTTTATTAAAGCTAAGAATGGCTCTAAAATCTGCCAAAATAGTGGTCAAAAACTTGAGTGATCAAAAATTAAGATTTTTTTATTTCTTGTCAAAATTAAGATAGGTATAGCCTACAGATATGTCACCAATACAATCTTGTAAGATCTAAAAATAAGAAAATGGGTAAAGCCTCTTTAGGGTGTTGCCTGTTTTAGGCCTTGGATTCATTACTGAAAGTTTAATTCGCCTAACTCAGCTTTTTTCAGAGATAGCAAGAAGCCCCTTGTACCTTTGCTTAGTCCTGATTTATAAGGTTTTAAAGATATGTGAATCTATTTGTTAAATTTAAGAAAAACGTTCATTTTGCTTAAAATTCTACTGAAATAACAGGAAATTACATTTTTAAAACTAAAGCCAATAAAAAGGTATTGACTGCTCAGATTTGGGATAAGATAATCTAGACAGAACTCAGTTAGGCTTGGTTCAGACTTGTCACATAACAGCCTAATTTAGAAACACGTCCCAGGGTATATTTTTGCCCTTTGGATCATTCCTGTAGGCTAATTTTCATTCACCTAGCCTAGCCTACTTTCCACAATATCAAGAAGCCCCTAAGACGTGATTCTATCCATATTTTTTAATTTTTATCCTATTTGATTGTATCCCAGAAATAATCTTAACCCATTTAGGCCTATCTAAATAGCCTTGTCCACATCATAGGCCTATTGACTGCCTTAACCCTAGACAGAACGTTAGGCTGGCCTACTTTAGACTGAGGATATTCAGCTCAAATAAAACTATTTAATATCATACCTTTTGTTTACTAGTTAGTGTCAGTTTATCGTTAAAGCTACATTATTATGAACTCATCCATTAACAAAAATACTTGAGCAAAGGAACTCCAATTTACAACTAAAGCTGGGCGATATTTAGTACTCATATCCAAGTATCGATATTTATTGAAAAGGCATCGGCATCTCGATACTCCAAAATATCGCTACTTTTAACCCCAGTGTAAAAATAAATTCTGTCAGCCTTTTTGGAAACGTAAAGACAAAAATAGTTTTTTTTTATTCTGCTCTAAAAATTGAACTGCACTAATTCAAGAAAATTGACAGAGATTACGAGATAGTAATTTAGCCCAGTTGAAATGTCGACCAGTAGCGTAATTTCGGCAAAATCGTGGGGGGAGGGGGCAAAGTTAGAGCTAATGTTCCTAAATCAGTAAAAATCAGTACCATAAAAGCAAACATATACTAAAAAACGGACTCGTGTCTGTGGGTGCTTGAATTATGCAGGCTGATTTTAGTTTTGATAAGATTTTTGAACAAAAAAAAATTCAGTTGAGGGGGACAAACTGGAAGGTAGTTATCCTCTGAACCCTAGCAAATTACACCCCTAATATCCACATGGGTTGATTAAGGGTTTCCTCTTGACAATCACTCCAAGAAAATGTACATTGTTATTTACTATGTAACCCTTGTACAATCCAAAGTAGCACCTGATTTGAATATACGTTTCTTTCAGTGTTGCTACTTATATCCATTTTTTAGAGATATGATTAAATCCTATCCATCTCCTGACATTTGAATGAAAACGAAATAGATGTGGGCATCAAGTCATGGGTAACTGTAGAAAAAGCCAAGAAAGATAGTCCAATTAAGGGAGGAGCAAACCTGGCATTAATCCCCCCCTTATTAGGATTATATAAAATGATGTTAGTTCACATAGATATGTCTATCTATTATCAATCCGTGCGTCATTCCTAGGGCAGTAGAACCAAGGTAGATAGTCATAGAGCTAAGATAGTGATAGAGGCTATAGTTTTCCAAGTGTTTGGTTAAATGGCACGCGTAAACGGCCAGAGTAAGTTCGCCTCTCTTATTGGACCATTATTTGTTTGTTGTCATTTAGTAAGTCAGGCCTTCTTAGAATCTCAGGCAGGTATTTCCTGGCAGAAATAGAAGATGCCAAAATTTATTTTGGCTTAAATTGACGTTGTTTTATAGATTACTCGAAAGGAAAAATAGAAATACTGTTTGCTGTTCAGAATTGAAAGATCCGAGTTCCGTATCCAGTGATAATGGACCTGAAAGAGTCATACTGCATTTTGCAGGTTCCCCCTTGGTTCCAGCATAATGTAAATGTACAACAACATGTATATTTCTGAGAGGGTAGCGCCGCAACTCTTCTGAAATGACCTTTCCCAATAACATCTGTGTATTTGTCAACTGCTGCGTTTTTGGAATGGTTTCTTCCCAAAACTGGATAATTGATCAGTGATCGAAGGTCAAGCCTTGAAGGCAAAACTTAAAGGAACTGTAAAAAGAAACAGTGGACGTTTGAAAAGCCTTTTTTAATCTGTAAAATTTCTGTTAAATTTTTTTTTGAGATTTTTACAGCATTTTTAAGTGGTATATTGTGCTGTTTCACGTATATGGAATTAAACAAGTAGAACTAACACCGATATGGTGTTAAATATTGATATCCGACACTTATTATCCGCAGGCTTTATTTACAGACTTGGATCTTTTCCTATTTCTGCAGATTATGCCAAAACGGCATCTATAAATGTTCCTTAATTTTTTATCCAGGCAGCAGCATCTCTGCTAAACATGGAGAAACTAATGAAATCAAAAATGATATAATGGAATCAAGAGTTTGCCAATTTTACCAAGTTAAAGGAAAAGAGGCCAGGAATTACCTGAAAAACTAGAAATAGAGAAAATCACATTGAGTCATCATCAAAGCGAAATCCAGCCACGTTCCTGCTGGTATACGTGAAAGAATTTCTCATCAATTCATCTTTCCCAAGTTTACGAATTCACCAACTTGATTGCGGAGAAAACAAAGACACGCAGTTTAACATAATTATTTTTAATTTTTCTTACATTTGGGACATAGTTATAGTTCCTTTTTCTGCTTAGCTGATTTGTATTAACTTCAGCTTCCCAACATCTTTTGGCGAATTAAATTTTCTGGTGAGAATCTAAAAGCATTAAACGTAATCGAATCCTGATATTTGTAACTTGGTTGTTACATAAGCATAAACATTTTAAAAGTATATGTGAAGGTTTGCAATGGGAACAAAAATTCAAAAACTAAAAAAAAAACTTCCTTCTTTTTGAAACGTTAAAAATATTCTGGTCAAGATTCCAAGAAAAGAAACGAAAGGTAATTGCTTCAAACCGAGGCATTTGTTGAAATGAATTTAGCTTTTGCTATTTAAAAATGAAGTTTATTTTACTGCTACTTTTTCTTTTTCCGAGTCTATATTAATGTTAATATTTAATGTCCACATCAGTTAGAATCCACAGAAAGATTCTCCCATTAAAAAAAAACACTTGAAGTGGAAACCATCAAAGCTACTCAATGAATTTGTTGAGTAAGCAGGTACTTCATCTTTATTTTTCTATTTAATGTCTATATACTAAGAATATTACCTAAAAACATTAGATCCTCTGGGTCTACCTTAAGTCTATTCATTACTGAAATTACAATTTTTTAAGATTTTCCTTCGTTATTACAAAGGTATAAAGTTTTTGAGACTGTGTCATATTTTCACCAGTGTTGCAATATTGGATTATAAATAAAAACCTTGATCTTAAATTGACAAAGCCTTTCAGAGAACTTTTTCATTAAGAAACTGAATTTCTAATTTTCCTAAAAAATTTTGGGTACTTTAAAGTTATCCCATATCCTTATTAGCGGAATCATCCTCAATAAGTAAAAAAAAAAAGTAGAGACAACAGAGAATTTTTCTTAAGACAGTGGAACCTTAACTCTAAATAAACATTTTGACCTTTTATGTAAGGACCATCCAAAGCCAAACAAATTGAAATATAAAAGAAACTCAACATTAAAATAAAACAATTATCCTTTCTTCAGAACAAGATCCTTTCTTCAAAAAAGTTCAACCATGATTTTTGGTTGAGTACAAGAATATAAGCACATTTCATACAAGGGGTTTCATATAATAACATTTGAGGATAAAATGTTGTTGTTTTTTTGTTTTTTTTTGCACAAAAAGGTGGGAAAATTGTCCTTTTTCTGTAGTCTAATAACTTTTTTGAATACTGAAGACATTTAAGGCTAGCAATCTCCGTTCTGCTAACCCTTCATCTCTATGACCGATTGTGGTATTAATATAATAATATTATAATATAGCAATAATAATATAATATAATAATTAAAATATAATAATATTATTATATTAATATTAATCTAATATTATATATTTAATTATATTATTATATTCGATTTTACTCTTAAAATATTAAAATATTTCGGTGATTTTTTATATTTATATCCCGAATACTAATTAACAGTCAATTTAGCATTAATAATTTTTTCTCGTTCGGCCATTTTGACATTCCTTCCTATGCTCCAGACATGTTTTTCAGAAATCCTTTGATCTCCAGCATTTTTTAGAAGCCATGCATTGCTTATGATCTCATTTTAGCAATTGAAACTGTGCCTCTTTCAGTGGGGTTGTGTAAATATTTCAAGATCTTTTACAATTAAATTACGTACAGTCTTTTCAAACAACATGGTAGGAGCTTTCCAAAACAGACTATTCCATTTGGGGATGATTTACTGATGAGGTAATTGACTACCATATTTATCCACTAACTGCAAAAAAAAAAATCAAAAGCAAAATAACCAAAGGAAGGAACGGGTTTTTCAACAAAAATATTGAACGTGTTTTTTCAGTAAAAAACAAAAATGAATATAAACAAATAGCAGCAGGGGAATTGTGCTCTCAACCCTTACTTCACTGCAATAATAAAATTAAGGCTAGAACAATAAGCAATAATTATTTAATGTAACTCATTAGGAGCTTTCTTTGTAAAGCTACAAGGAAATTAGAATTTTTTTTTCACTGTCATATTAAAATTTTGATTCATTTCTATATATTTTCATTAGAATTGTAAATGGAAAGGGGGCAAGAAATTATTTACATGTCTGGAGATTAGAAGACATTTTCCAAAGGAGGAGGAAGGGCTATCCTTTTATGTAAGCTCTATACTAAAGCAAAAAACTAAGCAAAAAGAGAATTTATAAAGCAAGAAAAATGTAAACAACAATTAAATCCAAGTTAAATTCTAAAAGAAATATTTCATTTATGGATTATTGAAAATGTTTCTTGACTTAATTTACTGTATTGCTTTGTCCTCTGAAGGCGGGTTTGTCAGCTCATAATACCCAACGCTATAACCAGAGGGGTTGAGGAGTTTGACCCTCCCCCCACCCTCAGAAATGTTTGTCGGGCTCGTAAAACGTAAAAATAATGCATATAAACAAACCTTCGACACGTTTAAAAAAAAACAAAAAAACACATGTAATCCTCTCCCAAGACAACAATCCTGGGTATAGGCCTGATAGTAAAATATTTAAATTCAGAAAGTTCATCATTTAGTAATTTTTTTTTGCAGTGGACTTTTGCCTTTCGTTAGTTAAAAATGACACAAGATACAAAGCTTTACTTTCAAGCGAGAATGCCATTTCGTTTCTGAAACGTTTCATTTAACTAAGAATAATATTTGGAACTATTAACGGGATGATCCGAGCAGAATATGCAAACAATGTATACAAAACAGAAAAATCATGGCTCGTCTTAATTGCCTAGTCAAAATGAATAGGGCCTAATGAGTAAATTTTGAAATTTACTTTAAAATATTATTTACATTAAATATCAAATATCATTTATCAAATGATTATATAATATCAGATAAAACATAAATATTGCCACAAACAGTAAACACACGCATGGACGGATAATAGATAGACATATCTATTAACAAATGAACTAACATCATTTTTATACAATCCTAATAAGGGGGTTAATGCCAGATTCACCTCTCACTCAGTTGGACTATCTGTCTTGGCTTTTTCTACAATTAGCCATGGCTTGATGCCCACAACTATTCGACTTGAATTCAATCCGATTTCCTATTCGATTTGAATTCCACCCGGATATGTGTTTGGGGTTGTCTTTAGAGGTTATTATGCCACCCTCCATTGATGTCAAAAGATTTTGAGACGATTCATCTCCTAAAAAAAAGGCTTTTAATTGTTGAAATTACATTTGTTTGGCGGATTGATCTTTTTACAGTCTCTTAGAAACCTTTCTTGGATAAAATCGCTACATATATTTTGATGATTTTTCCCACAATAATACCAGGTAGCCTGAGAGCATTCCCAACTCTTAATAAAAAGTAACACGGCAAAGTTGTCTCAACGTTCACCAAAACTAGCCTAAAATCCCTCTAAATCTTTAAAATGGGTCATCTTCATCACTTGCCTTGAATCCAAATGTCGCACACGCGTTTTTTCTCACATACCTCAAGATCATAACTACGAAAAGTCGGACTGTTACTACTCCAAAGAGTTTATTTTAATAAAATAGCCATCTTTGTATTTGTCCTTGTACTTTCTCTTAGAGTATGCTGGGATACTTCTGTTTCTCAATTATGCTGTTCTGCACCATTGATACTGTCTACGAGTCCCGATTTGAAATAGTGAATGTTCTTTCGTGCTAGCCGATTTTATCATTTTTTCAGCAATTATACAATTGGTAACACCCGTCATTAATAATTAATTAATTGTATTAATAATTAATTAACATCCATAATTAATTAATTGTCATTAATAAGAATTCTCTAACCCTTAGAAACGACGGTATACAATATGCAGTTTTTGTAAATCTAAAAAAAAAGATACTGATGTAGAATACCCACAAACAACCCAGTAGTTTCTCCCTCTTGAGCGCGAATAATTCCGAATTTAGTTTTAGGGATATTAATTTACATATTCGAACGTTTTTGGATTTTATTTGAAGATTGGAACAAATCTCTTTAACTATAGTTATTACAGTTGAATTTTGGCTAAACTGACAGGTAGCTTAATAAAAAATTTAATCCCTAAGATGGTAGAGACTTTCAGATTTGCCACAGCTAGGATACCAATGCATCATATACCAATTCTGGTATTTGGGTGAGGTTGCCCAAAAGTATCGTTTCTTCAACAACTATACAATTGGTAGAACCTTTCAAAAATTGTTTTTAGCAAACAGTTTAGAAATTGGAACTAATCTTCAAATTATCTAGCAGCTAAGGTTAATATATAAAAACTTTGTTAAACTGAATAGAGTGTTTTTTTTAGTGTTTTCTTATATAACATAAACAATATTAGATATTCATAAATCAGAATTTAATTTCTTGTCTATTAATTTCAAATTTTTTATCATAAAAATATTTAATCAAAATACTAAAGAAAACGTAAATACAAGACTTGAAAAGAAAGAATTATTGAAGTAATGAAATCATTGAGGGGTGGACAACTCCTAGTTGAAATTCATAAGTTATTGCGTTTCAGTGTTTTGAAAATTAAATGGGGCTCAACAGAATATAATATTTTAAGCTTAAGGCTAGTATATAAAATAGAAAAAAATAAATATGTTAGTTTCGGATTCACGAGTAAAGTTGGCAGGTTTAAGTTTCAAATTGTTAGTCGTGAAAATTACTGAAGAAACATTACTAAAATAATAATTTGGTGTAGTAGAGGGGGATGGGGAGATTATAAAATACGTAGAGTAGAAAAAGTATGATTCATTACCTCAAGCCCTCTTATATAAATATTCTATAGGTAATTAGGAGAAAGAACCAAAACGGTTTCATTTTCTTTTATCATTGTTACTTTAGCAGTAGAAAGGTCAAGCAAAAACGTATCTATTTTTGTTTGACCTTTTGACATTGTAAATCAAATAGTTCGTGGTAACAAACTATAAGTACGGAGTGGTGTGGCCAAATAGTAACCGAAACTGACAATAGTAGATACATCAAAAGAATTAAATTTTGATGTTTATTCAAAATATAGAATTCGTGAAGTTTATGTACCATGAGATTTAGCTTATCAGAGAACCCTACTTTAGAGGTTTCAATCTCTTATATGAAACAATATAGAATTTTGAATTTTTTACCAAAAACAAGGTCACAGATACATGTTGATTTATTTATTTTCCCCTGGGGTGACCGCATCAAACCATTGATCCTAGGTTATCTGAAGATGGCTCTTTTAATAGGAAATATAACGTTCTAGTGCCCCTTTTAAGTGACAGAATTATTGGAGGGTACCCCCTTTTTTCCCCAAAGCTGTCTAATCAAAATTTTAAGCCATTTTATACAGCATGGTCTAAATATCTAATAACTATAGTTTTGAGGATGACCCCTCAAAGCTTCCGGGGGAAAGGCTGCAAGTAATGCAGGTGTTTTTTGAATTTTTTAAAAATCATCTACTCTTATTAAATGGTCTACGTGTATCAATAGTCATTCATAGATAATTGGAAGAAAAAGTCAAACTTTAGTGTAAAGAACGAGGTATAAAGGAGGGACCATCCCCTTCATATTTACAATAATTTCTCTTCGTTTTAAGTTTTAATCTTGCCCCTTAATTTCAATTGAAAAAACTGTTGTTTTTTTTTAAATTTAATTTCATCTATCAGGACCAAAAATCTACCAACAGTTGTCACAAACTAGTATATTTATACTGGCGTTTCATCTATTTTTCTATATACCTTACATTCAGCTCCAGTAAAACAAATAAAATATTTTTGACTTCTTTCTCGAAATTTTATTCTATTTCAATAACAACCTTTTTTACTATTTACTTTGAAAATACTAAAAAAGGATACTTCCTAACTAAAAACACGTATTTTCAAAATATCCAAGCGGCAACAATTTCCCTCCTCTTCCCCTCCCTTAATGTTGCTTCTTGTTTAAATAAGACAGCTCCACGCTCTTGAACAATCAATGAAGTTAGGGTAATATGTTGGGGGTAATCAGTTTGGGGGTAATGCTTTCTTGTTAAATTGACCTCTTGAGAAGTAGCTTGATCTAGTTCTAAACTTGTTTCGGTATAAATGTTTATTTCCAAAATCCCCACAAGACTTGTACGTAAGACTTTAGAGCCCTGAGAGGGGTAGGAGTGAGACAAAACTTTATAAAACGGGAAATCATACAAAAAATAGTAGATCTTAGTAAAATAATTGCAGTAATTTGATCTGTTTTGGGTAAGGGGCAATAAACCAAAGTAATGAAAATATCAGAGCACGCAGAGACTGGTCCCCCTCTCACCAAACCAACTACTTGGGGCGAAGAAATCCAATGGATGGAACAGTTTATTTAACTAGGATGTGTGCTGACATCCACTAACGACTCCTCAAAAGACATCAAACGACACCTGGCTCTCGCCTCCATGTACTTTATTTCACTGCGCTCTTTTTGCAAAAATAAACACCTGCCCTTAAAACTGAAGATGGAGCAAAACTGAAGTGCGTGGAGCAGATGACTTTTCTGCGGCTTATTGATTCCGGTTGCAGCGCATGGAGCAGAGACACATAAAAGCTAATAACAAGCACCGAATGGTGGCATTTGAAACTAAATCCCTCCGAAAGCTCAGTGTTATCACTTATCTTGACCAATTAAGAAACGAACAATTACTGTCCTCCTTGGAGTAACCTCAAACCATCATGCTGATCATCAATTTCCAAAGCTTCGATGGTTAGGACACGTTCAGTGTATGTCCCATGCTTAACTGCCCAAGATAGTCTTTGAAGGAAGAATAAATGCCTCTGGCCTAAGAGGAAAATTTCTGTGACCACCCCGCTCCAGTACTGCTGAGGACTACAAAAAACTCGAAGGCATATCACAAATATTTAGCGATGCCATTAGACGATCATAACGTTATGCATAATGGCATAACGTATGCCATCGGTCAATCCCTCCTGGCGGAAGTTAGCAAAAAGAAAAATGCAATATCATTTGTGTATTCTATATACTTCTAGATTTTAAAGGAGATGAAAAGATAAATATTTTATCACATATTTGACAGGTACTGGACAATTGAAATTAAAAGTGAAGAATCATCTCCTAATAGTGCTTAATTGCTACAATGGCTTTGGGTGACCTCATTCAACAAACCGGCTGCAAAGAATAGCTACAGCTAGGGCATTTACCTTTATTTTACCATAAAGTACCTTTATTGCACTTTTATAGTACTAAAAAGTACCTTTAGGGTACCAAATGTTTTTTTTTTTTAGTTTTTACTGTCATTTTCACTTGACTTTGGAAAATTGGCTCCAACTTTGCCCTCCCCCAGAATTTTGACAAAATTACACCACTGCAGCTAGGGCTTCTTACGTACTTTCAGAGAGTAAAAACACATAAAAACTGAATCTCACTTTTTCTCCTTGATGCCTTATATGTGTTTTCCTTTTTCATGCTGTTTTTCTTTATTAGATCGTAATGACAAAAAAATGAGTGGGGAGGGGATCAAACTGTAGTCCATGGAAGCTGTTTTTTATAATACATTTTGAGTGAGTTGCGCCAACTTGAACAAGATAGCTGATTGGATGAGGACATGAGAAATGTTGATCAACACAAACAAAAGCTCAAACAGTGGTAACGAACTTCAAGCAAGGAGTGATGTGGCTCAGTTATAACCAACACTCTAAAGACATAGTGCTGATATGAATAGATGCATAAATAGAATCAAATTTTTGATGCTTATTCTAAATATGTAAAATTTATTAAATTTTATAGTACCAGTCAAAAAAATTTGCCAGATTTTTAAAAAGGGAGTAAACACCCCCAAAACGTCAAGCGATCTTAATGAAAATCAAACCATCAAGTTCAGCATTCCAGGGAGCTCTGCCGCAGAGGTTTCAAGCTCCTATGTACAAAAATGTGGAATTTTGTATTTCTCGCAAGAAGAAAGATTACGGATGCTTATTCAACTTAACTTTTAAAGTTGAAGGTAGTTGCCAACTCCACTGATTGGGGATCTTCTGCTGGGTCGAGTTTTGCAACTGCTCTTCGCACTGTGCTTCGTGGCAAACCAACCTCTTTCGAAACTTTGCGAAGCGGCGAACCAGATTTAACTCGCATAGCAGCTGCTCTCAGTAAGTCCTGGTCGTGGAGACCGCGGGTGGTTTTCCTAGTATACTTTCCCATTCTGCAAAAGAGAGACAGCTTAATATATTTCTAATTGACATGCGGGAACAATAAATGCAACACAATATTCACAAAATACCTAAAAAATAATAACTTCGAAAAAGATCCCAGATGATAGGGGGCAAGACGGACCGGTCCGTCTTACCCGCTGTCTCTGTGGTCCATCTTACCCTAAACCTGCTTTTTCGGAATAGTTAAAAATTATAACATAAGATGGCGCTGCAATGAAAAAAATTAATGTCTCACACACTCTCCTAGACCTCCATATTTGTAAGAAAAATTACCACAGTATAAAACAGAACATTAGAAACACCAGAAAAGAAAAACATTTACCTCAAAAGCCGGTTTCGAGAATGTGAAAACGAATAAAAATATTTTTCTCGAAGACAAGATTGGCTTCAACTCTCAGACTTCGCTCCGAAACTTACCACTAGATGGCCGTTGTTTCTAGCTCTACAAGTGATAAAAAGGTGACGCTCAAGCCGAGCAATGACAAAAGGTCCGTCTTTCCCCCCGGTCCGTCTTACCCGACTCTCCCCTATAGCTTTTCTGGAGGGAGAAAATTGAAATTTTACTTTTCTTTTATTACCATTTAAAAATCAAGACTAGGACGACAAAAATGTGTAATTTTTTTTGAAGAATGTGTCATTTTTTTTCAAAGTGTGTCATTTTTGTCATTTTTTATTGAAAAATGTGTCATTCTCGTCGATTGTGTCATCATTTCGTCTGAATGTGTCACTTTGGCACAAAATGTGTCAATTTGGCAGCCATGTCAGGATGTAGTACCTAATTCGCTCAAAGACCGAACACAAAATGAAAGAATCCTACTGTAAATTCTACCGAAACTGAACCCTGACCTGAGAGCCATCTAATGATTTTCTACCTAGTATCACCGATGTTATCTCGATTGTTTGATAAAAAAGTATAACATTGATAGGTCAGATGATAAGTCTTTCGGGTTGACCAATAGTATCGTTTCTTGTATGACTTTACCATTCGTACAACCCTTCAAAAATTGTATTTAATGAACTTAACGTGCAGTTTTCTTCAAACATATATGAAGCTGCAGTTGGGCTATAAAAGTTTTGTTAAACTAAATAAACTGTTTTTTATTCTTTTGTTTTGTAGCATAAACAATGTTAGATATTCATGAATCAAAATATAATTTGTTGTCCATTAATTGCAAATTTTTGATCGTAAGAATAATTTATAAAAAAACTAACTAAAAAGTAAGCACAGGACTTCCGAGGAAAGAATCAAAAAAGTAAAGAACTCGTTGAGGGGCTGACTACTCCATAGTTGAAATTCATAAGTTCTTGTGTTCAAGTGTTTTTGAAAATGAAACGGGGCTCAACAGAATATAACATTTTCAGCTTAAAGCTAGCATATAAAATCGTAAAAAGCAAATATGTTAATTTTGGAATTACGAGTGAAGTTGGCAGGTTTAAGCTTCAAATTCATAGTCATGGAAATTACAAGAGAAACACTACTAAAATAAAAATTTGGCGCGGAAGAAGGGAGAGGGGAAGATTATACAATATGTAGAGTAAAAAAAGTATGATTCATTACCCCAAGCCCTCTTATATAAATATTCTATATGTAGTTGGGAGAAAAAACCCAAATGCTTTCATTTTCTTTTATCCTTATTACTTTAGCAACAGAAAGGTCGAACAAAAACGTACTTTTTTTGTTTGACCTTTTGGCCTTGTAAATCAAATAGTTCGTGGTAACAAACTGTAAGTACGGGGCGAAGCGGCTCAATAGTAACCGAAACTGTAAGAATCAGGGTTTTGATAATAGTAGATACATCGGAAGAATTGAATATTAATGTTTATTCAATGTATAGAATTCATGAAGTTTTATACTACCCACCGAAGTTTCGTGCCTGAGAAAATTTGACTAATTTTTGAAAAAGGGGGAAACGCCCCTAAAAAACGAATGTTTTTTCGATAAAAATATTAATTTCCGAAATCCTCACAAGGCTTGTACGTAAGACCCTAGAGCCTTGAAAGTGGTATGCATATAGGAGTGAGACACAACTTTATAAAACGGGAAATCATACAACAAATAGTAGATGTTAGTGGAATAATTGCAGATATCTGACCTCTTTAAGGTAAGGGGTAATGGACCAAGGTGATGAGATATCACAGCACGCAGAGACTGGTCCCTCTCTCACCAAACCCGCTACTTGGAGCGAGGAAATCAAATGGATGGAACAGTTTGTTTACCTAGGAAGTGTGCCGACATCCACTAACGACTCCTCAAAAGACATCAAATGACGCATGGCTCTTGCCACCCTATACTTTATTTCACTGCCCTCGTTTTGGAAAAATAAACACCTACCCTTGAACCTGAAGATGGAGCAAAACTGAAGCGCTTGAAGCAGAGACATATTAAAGCCGATGACAAGAACCGATTGGCGGCATTTAAAACTAAAAATGCAATATCATGTGTGTATTCTATACAGTTCTAGATTTTAAAGGAGTTGAAAAGATAAATAATTTATCACATATTTGACCTTTACTAGAGAACTTAAAGTAGAAGTTTAGAAAAATCTTCTAATGGTGCTTAATTGCTACAATGGCTTTGGTCGACCTCATTCAACAAAACAGCTAAAAGAATAGTTCCAGCTAGGGCCTTAAGTGTCCGTGCTTGATCAAACCTCTTTTAGGGGAGAGCTGCATTATAGTCATCAATGTTTGGAAGAATGTCCATATGAATCTCAAATCTTTAGCAGATATACGATGCTAGGCAAAGGCGTGTTTTACAATAGGGCAGAGGGGCAACTACCCCACCCAGACTTTGGTTTGCTCCCGACCCAGACCCGAGTTGTCCCCCTAGCTGAAATTTAGATTCTTCCAAAATATTGTCAAAATTAAGATAAATGTATAATTCAAGCATCAACAGAAATAGACCAGTTTTTTTTAGTAAATATTTACCTTTATTTTATCATAAAGTACCGTCAATTGTACTTTTATAGTAAGAAAAAGTCTCTTTATTGTATCAAATATTTTTTTTTCAGTTTTTACTGTCATTTTCACTTGATTGGGGAAATTGGGTCCAAAAACATATAAAAACTGTCACTCATTTTTCTCCTTTATGCCTGATAAGTGTTTTCCTTTTTCTTGTTTTTTTTTTCTTTATTTGAGCCTAATGACACAAAATGATTGAGGGGGGGGGGGGGTCAAACTGTAATCCACCGAAGCTGTTTTTTATAAGACATTTTGTCAGTTGCGCAAATCAAACAGTTCGTGGTAACGAACTTTAAGCAAGGAGTGATGTGGGTCAATGGTAACCGAAACTCAAATAGAATCAAAATTCGATGCTTATACAAATTATTTAAAGTTCATCAAGTTTTCTTGTACCAATCACAAGGTACGAGCCTAAGAAAATTTGCCAGATTTTTAAAAAGGGGGAAAACCCCCAAGACTTCAAGTGATCTTAATAAAATTCAAACCATCAAATTCAGCACACCAGAAAACTCTACTGCATAGGTTTCAAGCTCCTATGTACAAAAATGTTGAATTTTGTGTTTCTTACCAGAAGAAAGATTACGGATGTGTGTTAATTTTTTGTTTGTTTGTTGTTTTTTTTTTAATTTTTTTTTGTTTCTTTCCCCCAAGGGTGATCATATTGAATTAGTAATTATAGATTGGTAGAAGGCTTATTTTATCGGAATTTAAAAGTTTTACTGCCCTTTTTTGCGACAAAAAATATTGGAGGGTAGCTAACCACAGAGGTTTTAAGCTCCTTTGTACAAAAATTTGAAATTTTGTATGTGTTGCCAGAAGAAAGATACACCCTCCTATGTTTATTTTTCCCTTAAGTCACCTGATAAAAATTTAGAGATATTCATTTTTTTCAGCATAGTAAAAAAAATCTATTAATTATGCTTTGATGATGACTTAAACTCCTACAGTCTCCAGAGGAAGGGCTGCAGGCAATGAACTTTGCCCACTGCTTACATATAGTATTGGTCACTGGGGAGTATTCAGACGTTCTTAGGGATGATTTTTCATGTGGAAGGGGGGGGGGCTACTTGAAAGGATCTTTACATGGAGGTGTTTGTCATAGGAAATTTTCCATGGAAGGAAAGCTTGATTTTACAGCATTTTCACTTGAAAGAAAGGAGCAATATTAAAACTTAAAACGAACAAAAAAAATTGCGTATAATGGGGGGTTCGCCCCCTTGGTAGTACCTGCCTCTTTACGCTAAAGTTGTTTTTAGCACTGTAAAAAGAGCTTTTTGTTCTAATCAAACAGCGTTTGTTGTTCTTAAAGAATCTCATTCTTAAGGAATTGGGACGAAATTCAAACTTTAGCGTAAAGAGCGATGTATTGATGAGGGTGCGACCCCCCCCATATATGTAATAGTTTCTGTTCGTTTTAAGTTTTAATGTTGCTCCTTCCATTAAGTTAAAAAATTAATTTAATAATATTTAAACACAATCGATAGTTTGATATCTTAAGTTTATTACTTTGATTCCTTCTTCCTGAGCTGTGTTTCTTTTTACAAATAGTGGGAATTTACTAAAAATTGAACATCGATGGGAGCCAAACCGATCAACAAAGGACCATGCCCTTCAATAAACTTTTACCGTTAAACATTATTTTAAGTTTAGCTTTGTCACGCGAGTATTGGTAAATTAAAAAGAAGAAACTGGATCGTAATTCTAGAGACGATTGTGTTACTTACGTAAAGACCAGGTGAACACACTTTTCGATCGCATTTTGTATATTCTTTCAAACTATAATAATCATTTATTTTGCAATGCATATTTAAAGCCCTTAAATGGACCCTAAAGTTACACCCAATTCCTGCCACTACTTGACAAGACTATTGAGAATAAAAGTAGTACGTTCCTTATTTTATGCCCCTTTTCGTTATAATAGTCCCTACCCTGACAATGCATCCCACTCCTTCTGATGGTCCAGAATACAGTGCTAAATGATATTTTCGTCGTTGTCTATTATCTCATGATGCGTTATGATTTCTCCGTTAAAACGGACTTGCTGAATTGATTTCACGAAATTCGTGAAAATAACTCTGACCTATTCCAATGGAATTGTTAAAATTACATGTAAAATTACAAAATTACAAAAACAAGCATCAAGTTGGGGGACCACCTTGTCCCTCTGTAAGCAGTGGAATTGTGTCTAAATTGCCACTGAATAATGAAGACCCATAGCTTCACATCTGGCAGTCTCGTCAACCCGGTGAGTTATCTCATTATATTCAGTTATTACCCTGTTTTAATTGAGTTTTTAGTTTCGACAGCTTAATCAAAATGAATTCGTGAATCAACTGCATAAGGCGAATCAAACAGTTCGTGGTAACGAACTATAGTAAGGAGCGACCCGGCTCAATAGTAAACGAAATTCTAAAAAATGGAATTTTGATACCAATAGTTACATCGAAAGAATTGCATATTAATTCTGATTTTAAATATATAAGTTTCATCAAGATTAGTTTTACCCATCAAAAGTTACGAGCCTGAGAAAATTTGCCCCATTTTCGAAAATAGGGGGAAAAAACCCGTAAAGGTCAGACAATCTTAACGAAAATCACACCATCAAATTCAGCGTATCAGACAACCTTATTGTAGAAGTTTCAAGCTCCTATCTATAAAAATGTGGAATTTTGCATTTTTTGCCAGAAGACTTAAGTTTTTCATTCAGAGTTTTTTTTGTTTGTTTTTTAGTGGACTTCCAGCAGGTTTATGAGATCATCATACCCACTGCTATATCCAGCGAGGTTATTGAGTTTAACCCCCCCTCCAAAATGTTTGTTGGACTCGCAAATTGTAAAAAAATGCATTTATAGACAAGCCTTCGACACGTTTAAAAATTAAATAAAAAAAGTAGTTTCTTAACTAAAAGTAAGGAGCGACATTAAAACTTAAAACAAACAGAAATCACTCCGTATATGAAATGGGTTGTCCCCTCCGCAATCCCTCGCTCTTTACAATAAAGTTTTTAATTGTTTTAAAAAGTAGAACTGTGGCAAAGAGTCACACTTTAGCGTAAAGAGTGAGGGATTGTGGAGGGGACAACCCATTTCATATGCGGAATAATTTCTGTTCGTTTTAAGTTTTAACGTCACTCCTTACTTTTAGTTAAAAAAACTATTTTTTTTAAATTTAATTTCTGAACGTTTTTGAATTTTTTGGCTCTCCGCACATAAATTATTAAAATGAAATTTGAATATTAATTTTTTTTTGGCTAAATGGCTTTCTCTTAGTTTTGATCAGACGATTTTGAGAAATAAGGGGTGGGGAAGGAGGCCTAGTTGCCCCCCGATTTTTCGGTTACTTAAAAAAGGCAACTAAAACTTTTGATTTTTAACGAAAGTTTTTACGTAGCTTAAGAATTAACTTACGTAACAAACTTTTATATTCTTATACTTTTATTATGTAGATGAGGGAGTTTGTCCCCCCGTTAATACCTCGCTCTTTGCGCTAAATCTTAAAGTTTTGTCCCAATTCCTTAAGAATGACCCCTGAATCAGAAAGGCCGCAGAATAAATAGTTGAAATTACAAAAAATACTTTAGCATAAAGAGCAAGGTATTTATCTCCTCCTAAATACCTCGCTCTTTATGCTAAAGTATTTTTAGAATCCCTCATATGCGTAATAATCTCTGTTCGTTTTAAGTTTTAATGCTACTCCTTACTTTCAATTGAAAAAAACTTTTTCATGTTTATTTTTTCATTGTTTTTGTTTATAGTAATGCTTGAAAATCCCGCGCCCTTTTCATTGAATTTCTCTTCCCCCATGACATATTCCTCCAATGAAAGATTCTCCCACATAGCCCCCTCCACTCAACCCTACCCCCAAACCAAAAAATCCCCCTGAAAACGTCTGTACACTTCCCAATAACCATTACTGTATGTAAAACACTGGTCAAAGTTTGTAACTTGCAGCCCCTCCCCCAGGAACTGTGGGGGAGTAAGTCATCCCCAAAGACATAGTTATTATAGTGTTCGACTATGCTGAACAAAATGGCTATCTCCAAATTTTGATCCATTGACTGGGAAAAAATGAGCGTGGGAGGGTCCTAGGTGCCCTTCAATTTTTTGGTCACCTAAAAAGGGCACTAGAACTTTCCATTTCCGTTAGAATGAGCCCTCTTGCAACATTCTAGGACCACTTGGTCGATACGATGACCCCTGGGAAAAAAACAAAAAAAAAATAAACAAACAAATAAACACGCACCCGTGATCTGTCTTCTGGCAAAAAATACGAAATTCCACATTTTTGTAGATAGGAGCTTGAAACTTTCGCTTTAGGGTTCTCTGAACCCTAGCGATGGTGTGATTTTTGTTAATATTCTAGGACTTTTAGGGGGTGCCTCCCCCATTTTCTAAAATAAGGTAAATGTTCTCAGGCTCGTAACTTTTGATGACAGAGACTAAATTTGATGAAACCTATATATTTAAAATCACCATAAAAATCCGATTCTTTTGATGTATCTTTTACCATCAAAATTCCGTTTTTTAGAGTCTCGTTTACTATTGAGCCGTGTCGCTCCGTACTACAGTTCGTTACCACGAACTGTTTGAAAAAAAAATATGTAATCCTCTCCCAAAACAACATTTCTGGATATTGGGTATGAGCCTGATAGTAAAATATTTAAATTCAGAAAATTTGTCACTCAGAGTTTTTTTTTTCTTTCAGTGGAGTTTTGTCTTTCTTTATTTAGAAATGACGCTAGATACAAAGTTTTACTTTCAAGCGAGAATGCCGTTCAGTTTCTGAAACATTTCATTTAACTAAGAATAATATTTGGAACTATTAACGGGATGACCATATTCGATTTGAATTCAATCCGATTTCCTATTTGATTTGAATTCCGTCCGGATGTGTACTTTTGGCCGTCTTTAGAGGTCATTTTGCCATCCTGCACTGATGTCAAAGGAGGCGACTCATCTCCTAAAAAATGTTTTTTGTTTGTTGAAATTACATTTGTCTGACGGATCTGTGAGAAACCTTTGTTGGATGAAGTTGCTACATATATTTTGATGATATTTTCCCACAATGATACCAGCTAAGAGCATTCCCAACTCATAATAAAAAAGAGTTCCTTATTTTATACCTCTTTTCGATATAATAGTCCTTACCCTGACAAAGCACCCCATTCCTTCTGCTGGTCCAAAATACAGATCTAAATGATATGTTTCTTCCTTGTCTATTATTCCTTGTCTGCATCATGATTTCTTTGTTAAAATGAGTTTGCTGAATTGACTTCACGAAACTCATAAAAATAAATCTGAGCTATTTCAATGAAATTATTGAAATTGGATGTCAGTTGGAGGGTTTTAAATTGAATTTGCGAGGAAATAGGTTATCATATTGGAAAGAGAATGAAAACAGGCATCAAGTTATGAGACCATCTTGTCCCTGTATAAGTAGTGGAATTATGTCTAAATTACCACTGAATAATGAACACCCATAGCTGCACATCTGGCGAATGTAACTGAATCACAGTCTCGTCAGCCTGGCGTTTTGTCTCATTATATCCAGTTGTTGCCCTCTTTTAATTGAGTTTCTTGTTTCGATAGCCTAATTAAATTAATTTTATATTATTTTTTAGTTTAATCGAAATACACCATAGTTCTGGTAAGACAGAGATAATGTTTCATCCATTAATATAATTAATATAATTATATCCATTAAATATAATTCAATATTAAATATTATTAATATTAATTTTTTAATTTAATAATTAATATAATAATATATATATTAAATAATTAAATAATTTATAAAATAATTATTAAATAATTTTTAATATTAAATAAATAATTAATATAAATAATTAATAATTATTATAAATAATTAATTTAAATAATTAATAAATAATATTTATTAAATAATTTATATTATTTAATTTAATAATTAATTTAATAATTAATAATTTTAATTTAATAATTAATTTAATTATTAATATTAAATATTAAATATTAATATTATTTAAATATTATTAAATATAATTAATATCCATTAATATAATAATATATTATATTATTGCATTATATTATGGATTTGTTTGAATTAAAAAGTCTCCAAGTATATTGATTTATTTGCATTTCACCGAAGTAATTGTCAAACTATCTTTGGTTACTAACAGTGTTAAAACTATTATACTAAGCATGTTTAAGTTGAGTAACTGTTATAGTGATCACTAAAAACAGACATTCAATTTAATGTCCTAATTTATTGTTATTAATTGAATCTAATTACCGGTAAAGGTTGAACCTTGTTTAAGGAGAAATTTGCCTCTAGTACAAAAAATTACTTTCCTTTAAGTTCGTTACTGACGTAGCAGGAGTGCATCAATTTGTTTACGTAATAATTTTAATCAAGGCATGTGAACGATTGTGTATAAAATAATGGAAATTATTAAGTATGAAGTTATGTTGTAGCTATATAAATATTATAAAATAAAAAATTCAGCTTTTGTAAAATTATTGCTTCACACAAGTTTTACTATAAAATATATCAAAAAATAAATATGGTTATTTTACAAAAAATCGTAAGGCTATGCAACAAAATTGTAATTACAATTTAGCTCATTATATTTATGCTTGATGCTAGTTGTATTGTAATATAGTAGACTTTATAAACCTTCATGTAGAGTTTATAGTTTCTAACATGTTATACTGCCTACTACATATAGTTCATTGTATTACAGTTCTATATGAATTATGGATTATTAAAATAATATTTATGACCAATATGCCGTTGAAATTAGAAAAGTATCAAGAGTTTGAAGTACTAGTTAAAAGTTCATGACGTGTACTTGAAACTCAAGCATTATTTATGTTACTATTTTGGAGTGCTTAACGCTAAGTACTTAATATTTAACTGCAAATTTTTTTATTAATCACTATTAAGTAATTACTATTATTAAATACTATTTTTATTAATTAATTTTCTTATAATTTTTAATCACGTGGGAGGATCTTTCCATGGAGGAATTTATCATGAGGGAAGAGAATTTCTATGAAGGGGGCGCAGCATTTTATAGCATTAAAAAAAAAACAGTGAGAAAATAAATAGATTTTTTTTCAACTGGAATAATGAGCAGCATTAAAACATAAAATGAACATAGAAATATTTCGTATATAAGGAGTTTCGTCTCCTCCACAATACCTTGCTCTTTTCGCTAAAGTATTTTTACTAATTTCAACTATTTATTCTACACCCTTTGGGATTCAGGGGTCATTAAAGATTTGGGATAAAATTTAAGCTTTAGTGTAAAGAGCGAGGTATTGAAATCGGGGCGATCCCCCTCATTTACTTAATAAAAATTCACATACATAGAAATTCGGTACGTAAGTTAATTCGTAAGGTACGTATGTTTATTACTAACGAAAACGACCTCAACCTGGGAGCTCCCAGGGTGGAGCTCCCAGTTCTGGGAGCTCTAGGTGCTCTTAAGTCCCCATTCTCTTAGGGCCCTCCTTCCTCCCTCGTATAAAAACAGTATTTTAATTTATATAGTTTAGTTATATATTATATATAGTTATAGTATATAGTTATATAAGTATAGTTTAGGAGGGTCCTAAAAAATGAGGAGTTTTGAGATCTTATGGGGGCAAATCCTTTCATTTGGGAATTCCATGGATTTCTAGACACACTACTCTGACTGGTGGGAGAACGCGATTCAAGAGACAATGCTCTGTATGAAGGGAAAAGAGAATCAACAGGGAATTCTCCATGTGAATGGAGAACAAGAATTAAGAGAAAATGGTCTCTGAGGAAGGGGAAGCCTGTAGCCTAAATGCAAATATAACACAAAAACCCTGTGATTTATCATCTCAAAGTTTTATCTTCGTTGATACATTCGAGGAGTCTGAAGTATTGCATTCTAACAGCTTAACTCATGATTCCTTGGTCTATATATTAGAATCTTTCCATGAAGAATGAATTCATTTAGTTGATGGTTAAACGGCATTCTGTCCGATATTTTGGCACAAGGAACAGGTGTGGTCAGGACTGACCCTTGTTTTTATTGCAGGCCTTGCTGCAGAGCCGTCCTAAATTTTACAGAAATCTTTTTTTTTTTGCCAGAGGGAGAAGACTTTGTGAGGGGCCAATGGGCCTGGACGAGATTGGAAGGAAAAGATTCTTGTATTTATTTCTTAAGCCCTTAGATGGTGAAAAGCGAGCAAAGTCCAAGCTACATTTAGTCCTCTTTTGTTTCGTCTTAGAAGTAACTAATTCTGGATTTGTTATCCTTACAGCATAGCCACGTAATTTATTTAGGCTAAATATTAAAGGACAAAGCATTGCTCAAAAAACCTGAAAAAAACTAGTACAAGTCTATACAGAATATTAATCCATAAGACATTGATCTTCTGGACTGGAAAAATCAAAAGATATTACCATCTTGGAATGCAACTTTCCTCGTACTACTTTGTTTCTACTAAGTCATTTTAGCTCGAGTCAATCTTGTAGGACTGTTTTTCATTTCTGTTGCTTTTATAAAATGTCGTAATTATGTCAAAATCCAAACTTGAGGGGGGGGGGAGGAGGGACAAATTGGAACCATTTTCCCAAAATCAAGCGAAAATGGCAGTAAAAACCAAAAAAAAGCCATTTGGTACAACAAGGGTACTGTTTGATACTATATTAAATAAAAAAAAAAGTTTTTTTTAAATGAAAAGAAGGAGCAACATCAAAACTTAAAACGAACAGAAATTACTCCGTATATGAAAGGGGCCTTTTCTCCTCAACGCCCCGCTCTTTACGTTAAAGTTTGACTCTTTCTCTTAACTCTACTTTTTAAAACAGTAAAAAACTTTAGTGTAAAGAGCGGGGCGTTGACAAGGAAAAGCACCTTTCATATACGGAGTAATTTCTGTTCATTTTAAGTTTTAATGTTGCTCCTTACTTTCATTTTAAAAAACTTGTTTTTCTTATTTAATTTCTGGACGTTTTAAAATTAATGCATGTTTTGATCTTGGCTCTCCGCACATAAATAATTAAAACAAAATTTGCATATTAATTACTTGCAATTAATCGGAAGACTTTGAGAAAAAAGAAACGAGGGAGGAGGCTTAGTTGCCCTCCAATTTTTTGATTACGTTAAAAAGCAGCTAGAACTTTTGATATTTTACAAAAATTTTCATTAGTAAAAAAATATACGTAACTTACGAATTAACTTACGTAACGAACTTCTATATTCGTATGTTCTTATTGCGTATATGAGGGGGTTCAACCTTCGTCGATATCTCGCTCTTTACACTAAAGCTTAAATTTTGTACCAATTCCTTTTGAATGACGTCTGAATCACAAAGGCCGTAGAATAAATAGTTGAAATTACTAAAAATGCTTTAGCGTAAAGAGTGAGGTATAACAAGGAGGTAAACTCCTCATATGCGTAATAATTTTTGTTCGTTTTAAGTTTTAATGCTGCTCCTTACTTTCAGTAAAAAACTTTTCATATTTATTTTTTCATTGTTTTTTCAAATAATGCTAGAAAATCCTGTGCCCCCTTCATTGAAATTCTCTTCCCCCACGAGAAGTTTCTCCATGGAAATATCCTCCCACGTAACCCCTCCTCAACTCTCCCCCTAAACCAAAAAAATCCTCCTGAAAACGTCTGCACACTTCCCAGTAACCATTGCTATATGTAAACACAGGTCAAAGTTTGTAACTTGCAGCCCCTCCCACGGGGACTACGGGGGAGTAAGTCGTCCCTAAAGGCATAGTTATCAGGTTTTTCGGCTTTGGTGAATAAAATGGCTATCTCAGAATTTTGATCCGGTGACTTTTGGGAAAAATGAGTATGGGAGGGCGCCTAGGTGCCCTCTGATTTTTTTGTCACTTAAAAAGGGCACTAGAACTTTCAATTTCCGTTAGAATGAGCCCTCTTGAGACATTCTAGGACCACTCAGTTGATACGATCACCCCTGGGAAAAAAAACAAAAAAAAAACAAAAAAACAAATAAACACGCATCCGTGATCTGTCTTCTGCTAAAAAAATGCGAAATTCCACATTTTTGTAGATAGGGGCTTGAAACTTCTACAATAAGGTTCTCTGATACGCTGAATCTGATGGTGAGATTTTTGTAAAGATTCTTATGACTTTTAGGGGGTGTTTTCCCCTATTTTCCAAAATGAGCCAAATTTCTCAGGCTCTTGATGGATGTAACTGATCTTGATAAAACTTATATATTTAAAATCAGCATTAGAATTCGATTCTTTGATGTAACTATTGGTATCAAAATTCTAATTTTTAGAGTTTCGGTTACTATTGAGCCGGGTCGCTCCTTACTACAGTTCGTTACTACGAACTGTTTGATAAGAACTATAAAAGTACTTTATTTTACTATAATGGTAGATATGTAGGGAAAAAAAAAGCAAAAAAACTGATCTGTCTTTGTAGATGCTTGAACTTTTAGGTTTACATTAGTTTTGACAAGATTTTGAAGAAAACTAAATTTCAGCTGGGGGAGGGGCAAACTGAGGTCAGGGGGAGGTTCAAACCAAGGTATGGGAGGGACATTTTCTCCCCCTGCCCCATATTAAATTACCCCCTGGCTTTTCTATTCTTCAAACCTTGGGGTTGCTTAATAAGCTTAGACTCAAATTCTACTATAAAACTGGAATTATACTTGAAGGCCATCTATTCATGAATACAGTTTTCTGGCTATATTGTTAGTAACAACATAGAATTATATAATTAATCAAGTAAATGACAAATGAAAAGGATAATACTTATAAAATAAATTAAGCAATCACTTATCTGATGAAGCTTCAGTGTTTTGTGTCGTGATTTCTCTTTTCATGATATATATATATATATATATATATATATATATATATATATATATATATATATATATATATATATATATATATATATATATATAAATGGCATGTATATGGTATATGGCATGAGCTCTAACAAAATTATAAGAATCAATAGATTAATTTAAACGAAAAATCAGAGGATTAATGCCGGTCAGGATTTAAAATAAGAGCTCTGAAACACAAAGTCCTTTTAAATATCAAAATTCATTAAGATCCGATCACCCACTCGCAAGTTAAAAATATCTCCTTTTTTTTAATTTTCTAAATCACCAATTTTCTTCGTCCTAGCACGTCCAGAAGCACTGAACTCACCAAAGCACTGGACCCTTCTAACTCCCCAAAGAGAGTGGATCCAGTCCGGTTTCGCCAATCACGTATCTACAACACTTGCTTATTCTACCCACCAATTTCCACCCCGATATCTCCACTGTAAGAGTTTTCCTAGATTTCCGGTTTCCCCCTCCAACTATTCCCCAATGTCACCAGAACTGGTCTGGGTTAGAATAAGAGCTCTGAGATATGAGTTCTTTCTAAATATCAAATTCAAAAATACCTCACGAACGGTCACCCGCTCTTAAGTTAAAAATACCTCAAGTTTTGTAATTTTTCCAAATTAACACCCCCTCCAACTCCACTAAAAAGAGCAAATCCGTTTCGATTATGTCAATCACGTATCTAGGACTTGATCTCATTCTTCCCACTAGGCCTGATCTCTCCACTCTTAGCGTTTTCCAAGATTTCCGGTCCTCTCCTCCCCCCAAAAAAACCCCTCAATGACACTGGATTCGGTTGGGGTTTAAAACATGGGATCTGAGTTACGAGGTCCTTCTAAATATGAAATTTCATCCAATGAAATTCAAGATCTGATCACTCCTTCGTAAGTTAAAAATACCTCATTTTTTTCTAACTTTTCAGAACTACTCCCCAAAAGAGAGCGAATCTGCTCTGGTTATGTCAATCACGTACCTAGGACTTGTGCATATTTTTCCCACTAAGCTTCATCCCAATCCCTCCACTATAAGCCTTTTTCCAAGATTTTAGGTTTCCCCCTCCAACTCCCCCAATGTCACCTGATCCGATCGGAATTTAAAATGAGAGCTCAGTGACATGATATCCTTCTAAATATCAAATTTAATTAAGATCCGATCACCTGTTTGTAAGTTAAAAATAGCTCATTTTTTCTAATTTTTCCGAATTAACCGTCCCCCCAATCCCCCACAGATGGTCGAATCGGGTAAACGACTATTTCTAGTTTAATCTGGTTTGATTCTTGATACGCCTGCCAAATTTCATTGCCCTAGCTTACCTGGGAGTGCCTAAACTAGAAAACCGGGACCGACAGACCGACAGAATTTGCGATCACTATATGTCACTTGGTAAGTACCAAGTGCCATACAAAGTAATTTTTCTCTGGGGATGGAATATTCGGTTGAAGGTTGGCTTCAGTATGGGTTATTTTGGAAAAGGGTTATTTCCTGGCTTTGGGCAAGCCATGGGAAGAAGTAGTTATAGGCCCTACTAAATTGAAGGACACCTCGACTTTCTTAAAACTGGAAACCCCCTCCCCCTCACCCTATGTCATATAGGGTTTGTGATATCAGAGCTCAATTTGAGCCCTGATCCTAGTCATCTTTGGTCTAGCTTTCATTTAGATCCGTTGCTCTATTTGCAAGTTATACTAAATTAAACAAAAAGCTTGACTTTTTTCAGCACTCAAAACCCACTCCCGCTCGTGCTATTTGAGCTAGGGTTTTCATCTCAACACTTAATGCCTGTCATGGTCTTAGGCATATTTGGTTCAATTGTCATTGAGATCCATCACTCCACTCGCAAGTTACACTGAATTAAATGAAAAACACAACTTTTTTCTAGCACTTAAAGCCCCCTTCCCCTAATTAAGCTAGGGTCTTCATCTCCAAACATTATGTGTCTTAAGGTTTTGGCATCTTTGGCTTAACTTTCATTGAGATCCATTGCTTCATTTGCAAGTTAAACTGAGTTAAACAAAAAACTCAACTTTTTTTTTAGTACTTAAAGCCCCCTCCCCCTAATTAAGCTTGGGTCTCCATCCCAGAAATCAATGTATATCATACCCTTAGGTATCTTTATTCAATTTTCATCGAAATTCATCTCTTCATTTGCAAGTTACACTGAATTAAAGGAAAAACTCAAATTTTTTTTTAGCACTTAAGCCCCCTCGCCCTAATTAAGCTCAATTTTAATCCAAATAGTTCAATTTTAATACAAATCTGACAGGTGATTCTCCTGCTATACTCGATTACATAGACAGACAGATCTCAAAAACCTATCTTGATGGATATTTTCCACTATCCAAATAGGTGATGATGCCTGGATGATGCTATTCTTTTCCTTTTTTTTTGGATCTAATGACCCAACATGGCTACCTAAGACGTTGCAAAATCTGTCCGTCCGTCTATCTGTCTGTCTGTGTAATCAAGTATAGGGGTAGAACCGGTGGTCGGATTTGGATGAAAATTTGGATGGCCAGATTTGGTGCCAAGGATCACGAGACACATCAAGTTGAAAGATGAAGACCCTAGCTCAAATAAAACAGGGGGAGAGGGCTTTACCTAATAAAAATAGTTTTTCGTTTAATTCAGAGTAACTTGCGAATGGAGTGATGGATCTGAATGAAAATTGAACCAAAGAGGCCTAAGACTATGACACATATCAAGTTTTGAGATAAAGACCCTAGCTCAAATATAATAAGGGGGAGTTGGTTTTAAATCCTGAAAAAATTTAAGTTTTCTGTTTAATTAAGTATAACTTGAAAATGGAGTAACGGATTCGAATGAAAACTAGATCAAAGATGCCTAAGATCAGGGCTCATATCAAGTTTTGGTATCACAACCCCCATCTCAAATAGGGTGAGGGGGAGAGGGTTTCAAGTTTTAAGAAAGTTGAGTTTTCCTTTAATTTAGTAGGGGCTGTAACTTATGAATGGAGTGACAAAACTGAAGTCAGATTCGTCTGAATACCTGAATTTGCTGGAATGAATTTGACAAAATACCACTGCATTGGATCCAGCTAGAATTCCCAAGACTTGTTTATTGCAGACAACATTTAGATGGGCAAAGATTCATAGCTTCAGTACTCTTACCAATAATATGGTCCTGAATATGATGAAATGGTAGAAATCTGGTTCAGCTGACAAGATGACAAAACTTAAACACTAATGTCAGAAATATAAGCCCAAATGGACTACAGTAAGCAACATTTAGCACAAAAAAAGGGATTTTAGCTCACTGTCGACCAGTGAACTGTGAAATAGCTTCAATTTTTTTATTATATAACTTTGAAACAAAATTAAACCAAGTGTTAATCATACTATAATTTTTTTCTTCAAAAACAAATACCTTATTTCACATCCCAAAATAGGGTATGGAGCTATATCTGAGTTTCTCCAAATCTAAAGGTGATATTTTCTTGTACATTGCCAAAGCACACACACACAAAATTTTCGTGTCGAAGGTAAAGTATTTGAAAAACAAGTACATTAACAGTATCTTAAGTAATAAGTATTTCGTAATCTTACTTAAGTAACAAGTAATAAGTACACTCTAGAGTTTTTATTTAAGTACAAGTACAAGTAATGGAAAATTTTACTTAAGTAGCACTTCAAGTAAAAGTACTTCAAGTAAGTGACAGCACTGCCATGTAGCATATATGAACACCAGTGGCGTTAATTGGGAGAGGGGTATTTTTTCTACAAGATGTTTATCTTGCATCCCCCGTTAATGCAAGATAATTTAATATGAATACGACCTTTTTATTATTACGTGACAACTGGTCAAGAGTGAGGTAGTGGAAAATGATTAATGGGCAAATATTTTCTTGATTTTTTAGTAGGATAAATTTCACAGAATCTAAGGGAGATTTGTTTTTCATCTTATATTTTGAAAATACTTAAAAAAAGAGTTCTTCCAAACTAAAACACGCATTTTCAAAATTCCGAGTGGCAATAATTTCCCTCCTCTTCCCCTCCCCTAATGTTACCCCTTGTTTTCATAAGAAGGCTCCACGCTCTTGAACTGTCAACGAAGTTAGGGTAGTATTCGTATTCGTATATTTAAATAGCTATCGTAGCACTCAAAAATGAACGCTAAATTACGCTACTTTTACAATCACAAAATTACAATTAACACTTGTTAAATGCTCTTACGAAATATGGTACAAAGGAGTTTGCGAATCTGTTCGTACGGCACTTGACTGGTTCTAGTTTGTTGTAATGCCTAGTATGTCTGCTGATTGATGCGGATGGTGGAAGTATGGATCGGTGCTTCTCGTTTGTTAATAGTGATCTCCTAAATTTCATTATTAGCTCATGTCTTCGATCGAATAAGGTGGGCAAATTCAAGAGCTCAAGGGCACTTTCGTAGCTGCTAAAACTGGGTCCACACAACTTTATAAAACGGGAAATCATACAACAAATAGTAGATGTTAGTGGAATAATTTCAGAAATCTGATCTCTTTAGGATAAGGGGTAATGGAGCAAGGTGATGAGAATATCACAGCACGCAAAGACTGGTCTCCCTCTCACCAAACCAACTACTTGGGGCGAGGAAATCGAATGGATGGAACAGTTTGTTTACCTAGGAAGCGTGCTGACATCCACTAACGACTCCTAAAAAGACATCAAATGACGCCTGCCTCTTGCCTCCACGTATTTTATTTTGCTGCGCTCGTTTTTGAAAAATAAACACCTGCCCTTAAATCTGAAGATGGAGCAGAACTGAAGTGCGTGGAGCAGAGACATTTTAAAGCCGATGACAAGCTTCTACTGGCGGCATTTGAAACCAAATCCCTCCGAAAGCTCCTTGTTATCACTTACCTTGACCGAGTAACAAACGAACGACTACTATCCTCCTTGGATTAACCTCATACTTCTAGAATTAGCCGTGACTTGATTCCCACAACTATTCCATTTAATTCAATTCCTTCTCACTCAATTGTTCTATCTGTCTTGGCCTACTTTCTACAATTGGCCATCACTTGATGCCCACAACTATTCCATTTTAATTCAAAAATCAACGGAGATGTATTCCCTATCCATCTACCGACAAAAAAAGAAGATCCGAAACTACCGAAAACTCTTACTTTACTTTGGTTACTTTACTTTTAGTTTCGTCCTCAATTTAGTGATTTGCCTTTGGATGCTATTCCAGTGCTTAATATTAGCGAGTTAGAGAGTCAGTGGAGAAGACTCTTGGTAGTTGACTGGGCATCAGTTTGTGGCAGAGAAATTCCGAGTGACTCTTGTGAATTCTGGGTCAAGGTCCTGCAGCATCTTGATCCAGTTGGTGTCTCTCCATTTCGTAGCTCAACGAGGTGGGCGTTGACCCTCCTCAGCCTGCCAATAAGCAATGCTGTAGTTGAAAGGTCATTTTCTATATTGGATATTGTGAAGAACAAACTTCGGAATCGAATGTTCTTGCCTTCTCTGAACTCAATAGTAGTCTTTCGGTTATGGTTGTCGGTGTGTGGTATTTGCTGTTCATAGTTTGAGTCTACTAAAAAAATGTTTCAGTTCAACAGTGAAATCTATAGGCTTAGGGGTTTCAGTTCAACAGTGAAATCTATAGGCTTGGAGGTTGCGTTGCAACCACAGACGTGAATTTTAACAACGATTTTGACGACATACTGGTATCACTATAGAATCGCAGAACTGGTTCTTTATTCGTTTTTTTTCTTCTGATGCTGTTTTTATCCTCGTGTTCTTTTCTAACTTCTTGAGATGTAGATATACACTTAAAAAAAAAATTTTGATTTCCAACAAGAAAATACGGTGAAATTTCAACTGCTGAAACAAAAATAAAGTTTCTTGTTGAATTTTCAACAGAGGTTTAAAATCGAACAAATAAGTGTGATCTTGAACGATTTGTTAGCTTTCCAACCACAAACATTTAAAGACCAGCAGAAGAGTTTAATGTTCCATGTTCCGTTAACTTTCCAACACTCAATTTTTGAAAGTCCAACCAATTAGTTTTGAAATTCCAGTGAAAGAATTTTATATTTTACACTTTGCTGACTTTCCAAAAAAAAAAATGTTGAAAATTCAACGATAAAGCTCAATATTCTACGTTTTCTTGATTATTCTAGCAAATAATGTTGAAAATAAGATACGAAATTATTTTTAATATGAATTTTTTCAATTTGCACCTCAAGGTACGAGTAGGAATTGAATAAGAAACTATCGGCTTCTTTAAAAAGAAAAACAAATGTCGGAATTCTTCAGATTCTGTGAAATTCATACAAAAATGAGCTCCTTCAGTTGAGCCAAACTAGGAATCTTCAGATTGGAGCCTGATTCGTAAAAGAAATCGATTGATAAGCTGCATCTAAAAACCAAAGTGCTGTATTACAAAATAATCAGCTTTTGATATGCATATTTTTCCTAAAGTGATGATGCTGAATTTCTAGCTCGCAGTCAGCTTTTTCAAATCAAAAGTTCCTCGTGTTCGTTCAATATATTGGTATTTCAAGAAACCTATATTGGAGAAACCTTTGTTGGATGAAGTTGCTACAGATATTTTGATGATATTTTCCCATAATGATACCAGCTAAGAGCTTTCCCATCTCATAATAAAAAGAGTTCCTTATTTTATACCCCTTTTCGATATAATAGTCCTTACCCTGACAATGCACCCCACTCCTTCTGCTGGTCCAAAATACAGATCTAAATGATATGTTTCTTCCTTGTCTATTATCTCGTGATGCATCATGATTTCTTTGTTAAAACGGGTTTGCTGAATTGATTTCACGAAACTCATGAAAATAAATATGTTTTATTTCAATGAAATTGTTGAAATTAGATGTCAGTTGGAGGGTTTTAAATTGAATTTGTGAGGAAACTGGTTATCATATTGGAAAGAGAATGAATAAGGCATCAAGATATGTGAAATGTATAAGTAGTGGAATTGTGTCTAAATTACCACTGATTAATGAACACCCATAGCTACACACATGCGTAACTGAGCCCAGTCTCGTCAGCCCGGCGAGTTGTCTCATTATATTCAGTTCTTGCCCTATTTTACTTGAGTTTTAGTTTCGATAGCTTAATTAAATTAAATGCGTATTATTGTAATTGAATATAATTCGTTAGTTTAATCGGAATAATGACCACTGTTCTGGTAAGACAGAGATAATGCTCTACCCAAATCAATTTGTTTGAATTGAAAAGTCTCTGAGTGTGTTAATTTATTTAAATATCATCGAAGTAATTGTCGAACTACCTTCTGCTAACTAACAGTGTTAGAATTATTATACTAATTATTTTTAAGCTGATTAACTGTTATAGTGATTACTAAAACCAAGTGTTCAATTTGATGTCCTAATTTATTATTATTAATTGAATCTAATTACCTGTAAAGGTTGAACATTATTTAAGGAGAAATTTGCCCTCAGTACAAAAAAAATGATTATCTTTTAAATATGTTACTGACGTAGCAGGAGTTTATTAGTTTGTTTGCGTAAGAATTTTAATTAAAGCATGTGAAAGATTGTGTATAAAAAAAAGCATGGACTTTCATGTCTGATAACAGGTGACTTTAACTGTGATCTTGAAAACCCGAGCGGCAACAACAGTTCAAGTTCTAATCGTGCTAATATGTTACTCGGTATGCTAGGTGATGAATTTATACTCGCGTCTAAGAATAAGAATTTTTCATATATTCATAATTCTGGAAGTATGTCAAACCTAGATCATGTTATGCACACTCAATCACTTACACCGAGTGAGGTTCTTGTTTCTGATTCAAGTTTTACATCTGACCATTTTCCATTGTTTTTCAATATTGATTTAAATAGTAGTGTTCCGCCTCCTCCTGGAAGGCTCCAGAAGTGTCCTTATTTTGTTTGTGATTGGAAACGTGCGTCTATGAGTTCATTTCAGTCGACTTGTGATGAACTTGTTTCAAAAATTCGCGTTCCTTTTGATCTGCTGATGGTTAGTTCTAAGAACCATCCGGCGGAATCACGAATTCTGTTGAATATTTATTGTGGTGAGCTTGTGCACGCATTACGTCTCGCTGAACAGTCAGCTGTACCATTTAGACGGGTGTGGCCTGGTACCGAAGTACCAGGCTGGTCTGCAAATGTTAATCTTCAAAACGCATGTAGTTCGGCAAAATTCTGGCTTTCGGTTTGGCGTGAGGCTGGATGTCCTCGAGACGGGTGGGTGAATAAGCTTCGAATTCATAGTAAACGTAAATTCGCGAAAGAACTTTCACTACACCGTAGTGCAATTATTCGTTCTTCATCTCAGGCTATCCTTACCCACCCAAATAAACTTTGGTCTTCATTGTTTAAAGAAAGATCTCATGTAACAATGACCTCAATATCTCGAGATAATTGGGTTCAGCATTATAGAAATTAATTTTCGGCTCCTGATATCAAGCTACAAAAAAGCTTCGGTGTGAAACTGGATGATTTCTTCTCACGAAAGAGAGAAGAAAACAGTCCGGGTGTTAAAATTACGAGGTGTTCTATCCGTTCTGCTATTAGAAAACTAAAAAAAAAGAAATCGCGCGGTTGTGATGGTATATCAATTCAGCACCTGCTGTTTTGCAGCGAGCTGTTCCTTGAGCACCTTGCCCTGCTTTTTCAAATAATTTTTAACCTGGGTATAGTGCCTGATTCTTTTTCAATAGGAATATTAACACCTGTGCCTAAAAAGGGAAAGCCACTTAGCCAGTGCTCGTCTTTCCGACCTATAACTGTGGCTACAGTTTTTTGTAAGTTATTTGAGGCACTTATTGTCGATGAACTGCGGTCAAAATGCACAGTCCCAGACCATCAATTCGGTTTTCAGCCTAGTCTTGGTTGTGGTCACGCTCTTTCTGCTCTTGTTTCGGCTTTGATAGATGCTGAGAAAAGCGGTGAGAGCATAGCTCTCGCTGCACATGATGTCAGAAGGGCCTTTGATTCACTAATTCATGAGCAGATTATCTTAGATATGGGCCTAGCAGGTGTTGATCCAAGTATGTTAAACCCTTTATATGATATGTATAAAAATTTAAAAGCTAGGCTTAAACTACCAACAACACCAAACCTGACAAATAACCCGGTACTCCCCGTTGAAAAAGGTGTAAGGCAAGGTGCATTGACATCACCTACCGCATTTAATAACAGCATCGTTAAACCACAATCTAAGTCAAATCTGACATACATTCTGAGAGGAATTGATCTATCGTTAATAAGCTATGCAGACGATATACTTAATTTGAGCCGCCTCCTTCACGGTTTAGAGGAGAATTTTATCCAGCTTCAAGTAGAATATGGAAAAATAGGCCTTCAGTTTAACGAAAAGAAATCTGATGTGTTGTTATTTAATGCTAACAAGGGTCTGCTGTTGATGTTAGGCTGGGTGGTGCTACTGTTCGGCTTGCCGAACACATAGTTTATTTGGGGATCCCTATTGGTCGGTCTATGCTTAAAACACGTCATCTTTTGCAGAGTCATCTGCAGAAGCGGATCTCTTTAGCGTATAGCCGTGTTGCAGTTTATAAGCGTCAGTTTGATCGGCGGATTTTAGCCCATCTATATAATGCAATGGCACTACCTCATTATCTGTATCTAAGTCCCTTTTGGAGGATTTTCCAAAAGGAAGATAAGAAAAAATTGCGGTCTACATATTATAAATATGCAAAGTACCTCTTACGGCTTCCACCATGGACAAGTAACCGTATTGTGACAAGTCGGTATGGGATCATCAACCCTAATGAAGCGATATTAGCCCAGATCGCCAGATATAACTCTAATATTGTTACTCATCCTTGGGCAATTATTTTGAGGCAATAGGTTTTTTGTTTTTTGTAGTTAGATACTCATTTGTTATTTATTTTTCTTGTGTGTTGTGTATTCTTTTGTAGAGAGTTTTTTTTTTTCTTTTTTTTTTTTTTTTTGATGGGAAATAAATATGTATGTATGTATGTATGTATTCCTGTACAGTGATATTTAAAGTTGTATGTATGCAAAAGCGGTTCAGTGCTTCATCGAATGTTCTTTATAAATTATTCCATTGTTGTGATGTTTCTTCTTTTTTTTTTTCTTTCTCATATTCCTTTTTTTGTCGTTTTGTCTGTATACTCCGTCTCTGTTTACTTTGTATTGTATGACGGGTTAGAAATAAATAAATAAAAAATAAATAAAATCTAAATTATTATATAAGAAACTGTGTTATAGCTACTTAAAAAAAAAAAAAAATTCTTGTTTTGCAAACTTACCGATTGATACAAGTTTTGCTATAAAAAAAATATTAAGTAAAGAAAATATAGTTATATAACAAAAATTTGAATTTAAACATTTAAATCACATAACAAGAATTAAAAAAAAGAGTTAAAAAGCCTCAAACACACTACTTCATATGGGTCGCTGGTGCTGACTAATTTCTCTTTCTACCTTAACTCTTAAATAGAAAAATTAGATTTTTTTTAGATTTAGTCACTTATAAAACACAAAATCCAACTTAAATATACCAATTCAATTTGTTCTACTAGCCTCAAAGCAAGAGTCAAAAACAAGTTTTAGAGCTCTTGAATATATTAGGCATTCAAGATCGTTTCCTAGCGCCCCTGTATTTATGCACAATTCATACCCTTGTATATATTCCAACCCTCAAGCTCGTGTCCCTGTACCTATGCCTAGCTCATAC
Source organism: Artemia franciscana (assembly GCF_032884065.1). NCBI lineage: Eukaryota > Metazoa > Arthropoda > Branchiopoda > Anostraca > Artemiidae > Artemia > Artemia franciscana. The sequence goes on along the minus strand of NC_088875.1, from coordinate 9,874,868 downwards.
CCTTTTATCTATGCCTAACTCATACCTCTGTATCTATACTCAACTTATACCTCTGTATTCAATGTCCAGCTCATAATCCTGTACCTATTCTCAGCTCATGGCTCTGTATGTATTTAATGCCCAAGTATCTAATGCCCAGCTCCTGCCCCTTTGTCTAATATCCCGGTTATGCCCCTATATCTATGTATCAAAAGGGTGAAAAATTCGGTTTGAGTTTTTTACCCAATACTAATTTGTTTTCAAGAATTAACTGACAGTATTGGCTTTATGTATCTTACAAGATGCATACACACATATTTCAAGCTCCTATCTGCAAGAATGTTGACTTTTGTATTTTTTGCCAGAAGATAGATCACGGACGCGTGTTTATTTGTTTTTATGTTTGTTTGTTTTTTCCCAGGGGCGATCGTATTGATCCAGTGGTTCCAGAATGTCGTGAGAGGTCTCATTCCAACAGAATTTAAAAGTTCTAGTGGCTTTTCTAAGTGACAAAAAAATTGGAGGGAAACTAGGCCCCCTCCCACGCTCAGGTATTTCCCAAAGTCACCAGATCAAAATTTTAAGATAGCCATTTTGTTCAACATAGTCAAAAATCTAATAACTATATCTTTGAGGACGAATTGATCCCCCCAAAGTCCCCGAGGGAAGGGCTGCAAGTTATGAACTTTGCCCTTTGTTTACCTATAGTATTGGTTATTGAGAAGTATAGAAATGTTTTCAGGGGGGATTTTTTTCTGGTCGATGGGAAGGGGTTATGTGTAAGGATATTTCCATGGAGGAAATTATCGTGGGGGAAGAAAATTTCCATGAAAGGGGTGCTGGATTCTCCAGCATAATTTAAAAAAAACAATGAGAAATTTAATAAGAAAAAACTAATTTTTCAACCGAAAGTAAGGAACAATATTAAAACTTAAAATGTTCTTGGAAGTTCTAGGGGCCTTTTCAAGTGACCAAAAAATTGGAGTACAACTAGGCCCCCTCCCCCGCCTTTTTTCTCAAAACCGTCCGATCAAAACTTTGAGAAAGCCATTTAGCAAAAAAATGTAAAATTAATATGCAAATTTCGTATACAAGGCGAAGATATCGCCTTTTATTGCACTGATATTTTTATTCAAAGTATTCCCGTAAGCCATTAAGCCCCGATTTCATTTAGTCATTTTAGACTTCAATTTTTATTATGTTGTATATTTGGAAATGCCTATTTTTACTTTAAGTTTTTTTATGCTAAAAGTTATTTGATCAATTGCAAATGCGTGCATTAAAAACACAAATTTATAATCAACAAAGCAACGAAAATGCTCAGTTAAGTTATATAAATAGAATTTGTTTTGCACCACCATAATTTAGCTTGGAAATTAAGCAGAACCATAAACTTTTTTTTTTGAGTTCTGAGTTCTTTATTTAACATTAAAATCCATAAACAAAAAAAATACTTCAAGACAATCTCCCCCATAAGGCTCCATGGCCGGGAAAGAACAGGGGAGAAAAAATACCAACAACAAAAAAATATAAACAAAAACCAAAAAACAAAATTGAGTCGCCCACTTTAATAATCTCCAAAAAATGACAAGCTAGGCAGGGGGTAGCACATGATTTCACCAACTCAATTAAATATCCAACTCAATCCAGAGACATCAACTCCAAGGGAAACCGGAATAAAAAATAAAGACTAAAAAAAAAAACAACAACAACAACAAACAAACAAAATTGTTTACTAGCTAGAAAATCTCTAACATAATTTTTGAACATACCAAACGAGTGGCAGCTTCGTACGAACTCTGGGAGCGTGTTCCAGATCCTGTTGCAAGCTGTCAGAGGGTTGAAGTCAGACCTCACTGACGGTGTGTGAAGAACCAGTAAATTGTTGGAAGTGCGGAGATGATAAGTCGATTGATCAGAAAAAAAAGATATATTATTACATAGGACAGCAGGAAGATGGCCGTGCAACTGTAAAAAAACGAAAGAAGAACAAGAAAGAAAATAGAGAGATTTCAATTCAAGCAAGGGTTTAAGTGAAAAACAGTTAGTTTCCTGAATAAGAGTCCTTGCTTTATCATAAAGTTTTGAAAGTGACTTCAGAGACGAGGGAAAAGTTGACATCCAAATAACAGAACAATATGAAACATAAGACTGAACTAGACTGAAGAACAAGAGTCTAAGAATCGACCCTGGAAATATATATTTGAGCTTTCTAAGAATTCCGAGACTCCTGGAGACTTTCATTTTAATCAGGTCAATATGATACTTGAACGAAAGATTTTCGTCAAGCAAAATGCCTAGGAATCGAACGTAACGATCCTTAGGTCTACTTAGAGAACCTCTTGATACATTTATTTCATTTAAATCAGGGCAAGCCTTTGAGACTCTGGAGAAAATGAGAAAACATGACTTTTCGACATTTAAGGGAAGATAATTTACATCAAACCACTGGATAACTCTTTCAAAAAGGGCTATCATCCTTGAACGAAGATCAGACTCAGTTCTACCAGTTGTGCCAAGAGTACTGTCATCAGCAAAAGCAATAAGTGTATCCGGTAAGGACAAACTCTTGTCACAGCTAGTGACGGATACTGGTTGACAAAGACGACATCAAATGGTAGGTTTTAAATTTTTAACCGCATTAATAAGGTCACTGACGTAGATTAAAAAGAGTATCGGCCCAAACTACAAAACTATTTCATTTAGCATTTACATTTGACGATTATCAGCTCTAAAATATGGCAGATAAAAAAATTACATAATATAATAATGATTTCTATTGGTGAGGACTTTAAATGAAAGTGAATGAGATATCAGTCTATAGAAAAGGCATTTTACAGCCATTAAGAAAGCTTAAAAAACGCTTATTTTTGAGAAGAGCTTGATAATTGCTAGGTCTAATTGATCTAGCAACCTGAAGGCCTAACAAGAGAGAAGCAGAGAGTTTATAATGTTTCTCACGAAAGAACTAGCCACGGTTTCAATAGGGGGGAATATTTCTCTCTCCAGAGACTGTTTTACATGTCTGACTAGATTTTGTTTTCAGTATTAGCGAAGCCAATTCTGAAAGTCTGGGTAGCCCCTCCTCCCCACTCCCACCTAGAACTCTCAGACTTTACCTCCTTCCTTTTGCCATTGCAATAACAACCCATTTCAGTCACTATTTTTTATTTTACAATAACAGACCCATTTTATTTTTTGTTATTATTTTGATTATTTTTTTTTTGTATTATTTTTAATATAACCGTTTTTATTTTTATTGATATTATTCACGGTTTATCTTCTAATTTATCATTTATTCTTTAATTAATATAAAATTAATATTTACAATCACAGAAATTTTTATCTATAGTCATCACTAGGCACAAATTACCTCTAGTTTCCACTAATCATAAGAAAATGTATTGATCCTAAGGACCATTCTTAGAAACTTTATAAAACTGAAGACAGATCATAGTTCATAAAAACAGATACTCGAATAAATTGGAAATAAATAAATCCAACTACAGCAACTAAAATACAATAAAACCACTGATAAATAAGTGACTTAAACACTTTTAAGAAAACAGGCTTGGTATAATCATAAAATAGGCTTACCATAACCTAGCCTAAACTATAGGCCATAGGCCTGATAATATCCTGAGGCAGATGATGGAACTTCTCATTGCTTTGTGTTTCTTGGCTACCTGCACCGTTAATAGAGGTCACGATGTGGTATTCAAATTTTCGGCCAAGGTTATTTTTGACGGGGTGCGCATTTGGGTTTTGGATGGTAAAGGTGGCGGTCCAATGTGGTGGCATTCTGATACATAACAGATGCTGTTTATTGTTGGTGTTATTACCTGAAAAGACAAAGAATTTTAACATAACTTCATACGACTACATATTTATGTCATTTTTTTGGAGAAATTGCTTAGGAAAGTAGACTTGTTACGGTTGTTAAGGTGGGAATGTAAAATGTTAGTTCTAAAAGTGCTAAAAATGGAGCCGGGGTTATCAAAATCTGAATCTTAAAAAATCTTTGTCCTAATTATTTTTGTATTATTTGAATGAATAGATGTATGTGTTCTATTTGCCACTTTAAAGGTACAAAATCAAAAGTGGGGTAATGAAAAAAACAGGAAAAAATACGATAAAAATACTAAAAATTAACCCTAATAAATTAAAAAGACTCTTATATAAAAATGTTTGAGGGCGCTTCCTTATCCATACTATTTCCATACTATTCCGATAAGTAACATACTATATCCATGCTATTCCGAAAATGGTAAATTACATTTATCATGGAGTCACTTTATCATGGAACAAACATAACAGAAAGTTTAAAAAATGATAAAAACACACCCCGAGCGTACATTTATTTTTATGCCTTACGGACTTCATTCAAATAATCATTAACTAATACTAATTTCCTTTAGTAACTTAATTTTTTTGTATATCAAATTTTTCAAATTCCCAGGTTGGTTGTATTTTTTTGTGTTGATGAGTCGCACGCTGGGATGGACACCCGGGGCGTAATTTACTATAGGTCAGAGGGGACCGCCTCTCCCAGACCTCTGTTTGCCCCCTTTCCCCCTCTCCCAAACACCCATTTTGCCCCACCCCCAGCTGAAATTTAATTTCTTCCAAAAACTTGCCAAAACAAAGAAAAATCTGAATAATTAATGCATCAATAGAAACAGATCATTTTTTTATTATTATTTATATTTATAGTACTGCAAAGGACCTTCATAGCAATTTTATAGTAGTAAAAAGTACCTTTATGGTACGAAATGGCTTTTTTTTCATTTTAACTGTCATCTTTACTTGATCTGGGAATATTGGCTCCACCAGGACTTTGATAAAATTTCTGATGCATTTGATGAAGTTTCTGCGGAAAATTGTTATCATATGAACACTCTCGGATATAATGTTTTGATTAGAAATGTTCTGGGTAAAACTTAACCACTAAACCCTCGCAAAAAGATCAAAACACTGAGAAAAGAAAAAAACTGCAATTCTATAGAAACATGAAATATAGTTGCGTCGGTTCACGAAAATATAAATCTTCAAAGTCTTCAAATTAAAGAAATTAAAAATAAATTAAATTTAAGCTAGGGGTGGGGGCCTGAATTAAAATCAGAGTATTTTTTTAAGTGGACTTTCGTCTTTTGTTATTTAGAAATGACAGTAGATAGAAAGTTTTACTTTCAAGTGAGAATGCCGTTCAGTTTCTGAAACATTTCATTAACTAAGAATAATAGATAGATAGATAGATAAGTGTATTTCAAAAGCCCATGGGCCATAAACACAAAAAAAATATAAATAAATAACAAACAAGCAAGGGAATTAAACAACAGTATGAATTACAAAGACGCACAAAAACAGAATACAACGCGAAAATGCCTAGTCTAACAATAAAAGAAATTAATCATATAAAATGTTTTCTTCTTATTAAGGATTTATCTATATACACTCCCACTCGAAATATTGTGGTTAGGTTACTATTTTGCAGAATAACCGGAATCATCAAATTAATCCCAGGCAAATAAATTTCCCATCAATCCAAGAGCATTGGGTATTTCTGGAGAAAATGATCCAAGTCTTCATCCTCATTTTTACAAAGGGGAAAAACATACCGCCTATCAGGACCATCTATCATTTTTTTTGTCCAACATTTTTTGCCTGTTCTGGATTGGTAGTTAATTCGCCCTAAGCTGAATCCAATGATGTAGAATCATGGCCGGTAAATTAAATTTAAAATAAACCTCCTCTCCAAAACTAGGCTTTGCCTGATTATAATGTTGTAGAGTTGTAGAATCTAAAACCAGCCCTTGCCAATGCTGAATTTCCTGACTCTCTAATATAAATCGTACCTGGCTTTCTAAATATGTAGGTATATCACTAGAACAAAGACCATTATTCCATAAGTAAGGTATTCCTACTTTTTCTAGTAATGATTTAATTTGGGATCACCACGAGGTTTTTAAACCACTTATCAACATCAGATCATATGCAGTTCTTATTGGTCTATCTTAATTACTCTTAGTTAACTTACAACCAGAATTTAAGCATTAAAATATACCTACGCAGCTTTAAAGAAAACAGGCCCATAATACCTTTCAGAATCTGTGAATGAGTTGTCTGATGTAGACCAAACACTCTTTTATAGTACTGGAGCTGAAGGGACTCCAGTTGCTGCACCGTTTCTCCACCCCATATCTCTGCTCCATATTCTATCAAGAGTAAAATTTTTGTGTTAAATATTCTTTTAAGCATTTTTAGGTTTTTAATCCCCATTTTCGTCGGGTTTCTAAGAAATGCTAACATGTCCACTCTACCTCTCTTAGTTTTTTCATCAACATAACTCTTTGGGCTTCCATTTTCCGATAAGATAAAGCCTAAATATTTTATTCTTTTACTTATAATTAGTCTCTTATTATTAAATTTAAATGTATGTTTTTCTTCGCCCCCTACACTCCTTTTTTTTTAAATAACAACTTCGCTCATTTCAGTATTCAGCCTTATTTTTTTTATCTGCAAATATTCTTCAATGAGATTCAAAAGAGTCTGTAGATCTTGCAGTTTATTAGCCACCAAAGTAATATCATCTGCAAATAATAAGAGAGACAGTTTTTTAGTCCCTAGGCTAACTTTCGGAGCCCATCTATTCTCTAGAAAGTTAACAACATCATTAATAAGAATATTAAACAACTTAGGTGAAAGGGTGCTGCCCTGTTTAACTCCCCGCTTAATATCAAATAGCTTCGAAAACCTTTTATTAACTTGTATGATTCCACTCACACAAGTATACATGCTCATTATCAATCTAACAAATGAATGGTGAAGGCCAATATTTAGCGTGGTATCATTCAATAACTCTCTGTCGACACTATCGAAAGCCTTATGTTGATCGAGAAATCCCACATAAAGACAAGTTTTTCTCTTTCCATATTTATCTATTACTGCCTTTAAAATAAACATACTATCTGTCGTCCCATACCCTGTCCTGAAACCTCCTTTTTCCTCATGTATTTAATTATTTTTATTTAACCAATTGGAAAGCCTGGTATCTAATATTTTCTCCGATACCTTACTTAAAGCAGAGACAAGCGCAATTAAACGATAATTCTCATGAGCCTTCCGGTTTCCTCTCTTAAAAACTGGTATAAACAATGATGTCTTCCAAGCGCTTGGCATTTGAATGATGAATGAATTTATTTAGTGATTCGACTTACAAAAAGTATTTCACTTTCTATTCTAAAGCTAAGCACTATGGACAAAAAAAAGAAAAAGAAAAACATGAAAGCAACATAATTCATTCACCACACATAGATATAAAATACACGAAACATATTAATGAGTTCAAAATTCCATGGTTCTAAAAGTCTAGGCGACCAATTTTATTGATAAAATTCATGAATAAACGACGTACATCCTTCATATGCCACACCAAGTTTAGATCAAATGGGAAGCTTACTCTATAAAAAGTTAAATTTACTTGTAATGAAAATCTAGCTCGTATGTACAAGGGACAATCAAAAATGACATGATCCATAGTTTCATCTTTACCACAGACACATAAAGGGGACTCGATTTTCTTGATTTTATATAAAAATGAATTTAATCTAGAATGACATGTAATAAATTGTGTAAGCTTAAAAGATGGGCTTGTCTTTGCCGCTGCTTTAAAATCATTGACTGTTTTAAAAAAAGTGTTTTGTCCACGGTTTGGCTGCGATTTGGAAGGCTGAAAACCATCGAGATAAAATTATATCATGTAATTTTTTCCTATCAAAGTTAGTAAATTGGTCACTTATATTTTCACAACTCGTAAGTAATAATAATGCTTCTTCATCTATAAAAACACTATGCATGTTTGACCTGAAACAAATGCCAGAATGCCAGTTTTCTTGAATAGGCCAATAATTTGGTCTACCTTTTTTAAAATATCTGCTCAAAGATACTTCAATTGCACGTTGATCGAGAGGAAGACATCTATCATGGGGGAAGAAAAATTCAATGAAAAGGGTGCAGGATTTTCTAGCATTACTATAAAAAAAACCAATGAAGAAATAAACATGAAAAAATTTTTTTCAATTGAAAGTAAGGAGTAGCATTAAAACTTAATAAAACAGAGATTATTAAGAATATGAGGGGTTCTAAAAATACTTTAGCATAAAGAGCGAGGTTCTTAGGAGGAGATAAATACCTCGCTCTTTATGCTAAATTATTTTTAGTAATTTCATCTATTTATTCTACTATTTATTCTGATTCAGGGATCATTCTTAAAGAATTTGGACAAAAATTAAGATTTAGTGCAAAGAGCGAGGTATTAAAGAGGGGACATACCCCCTCATATACATAATAAGAATATAAGAATATAAAAGTTTGTTACGTAAGTTAATTCTTAAATTACGTATATTTTTCACTAATAAAAACGTTCATTAAAAATTAAAACTTCTAGCTGCCTTTTTAAGTAACCGATAAATTGGAGGGCAATTGTGCCTCCGTCCCCACCTGTTATTTCTCAAAATTGTCTGATCAAAACTAAAAGAAAGCCACCTAGCCAAAAAAAGAATTAATATGCAAATTTCATTTTAATAATTTATGTGCTTAGAGCCAAAATGAAACATGCATTAATTCAAAAACGTTCAGAAATTAAATAAAAAAACTAGTTTTTTTAACTGAATGTAAGGAGTGACACTAAAACTTAAAACGAAAAGAAATTACTCCGTATATGAAATGGGTTGTTCCCTCGCTCTTTACGCTAAAGTTTGACTGTTTGCTACAATTCTACTTTTTGAAACAATTAAAAACTTTAACGTAAAGAGCGAGGGATTGCGGAGGGAACAACCCATTTCATATACGGAGTAATTTCTGTTCGTTTTAAGTTTTAATGTCGCTCCTTATTTTCAGTTAAAAAAACTAGTTTTTTTTTAATTTAATTACCTTTAAAGGTTGAACATTGTTTGAGGAGAAATTTGCCTCCAGTACAAAAAAATGACCTTCCTTTAAATTGGTTAGTGACGTAGCAGGAGTTTATTAATTTGTTCCAGTAAGAATTTTAATTAAGGCATGTGAAAGATTGTGTATAAAATAATGTAAATTACTGTGTAAGAATTTGTGTTATAGCTACATAAATAATAAAAAATAAAAATTTCTGCTTGTGCAAAATTACTACTTGACACAAGTGAAACTAAAAGAAATATTAAGTGATTTAAGTAAAAAAAATATACATTTATGTAACACAAATTTTAATTTGAACATTTAAATTATATAACAAAAATTTATTTTTTCATAGGGTAGGGCACTCAATTTCAATGGTGGCCAAAATGTCATTTTGGTGCTTTTGGTCCTCCTCCCTTATATCTTTAGAAGAAGGGTCACTAGTTCTGACTAATTTCTCCTGCTACCTTAACTATTAAACAGAAAATTTGATATTTTTTTAGATTTAGTCACTTTATAAAATACAAAATCTAACTTAAATGTATCGATTCCATTTATTCTACTAGCCTCAAAGCAAGATTAAAAAATGAGTTTAAAAGCTCTTGAATATATTGGGCATTCAAGCTCATTCCCTAGTGCCCCTGTATCTATGTCCAGCTCATGCCCCTATATTTATGCACAATTCATATCCTTGTATATATGCCAACTGCCATGCTCGTGTGCCAGTCTATGCCCAGCTCATACCCCCATATCTATACTCAACTTATACCCCTATATCCAATGTCCAGCTGATGACCCTGTACCTACGCTCAGCTCATGCCTCTGTATGTATTTTATGCCCATGTATCTTATGCCCAGCTCCTGCCCCTTTGTCTAATGCCCGGTTAACCCCTATATCCATGTATCGAGAGGGTGAAAAATTCGGTTTGAGTTTTCTACCCAATACTAATTTGTTTTAAAGAATTAATTGACAATATTGACTTTTTGTATCTTACCAGATGCATACACACAGATTTCAAGCTCCTATCTGCAAAAATGTTGAATTTTGTATTTTTTGCCAGAAGAAAGATCACGGAAGCGGGTTTATTTGTTTATATGTTTTTGTTTTTTTCCAGGGGTGGTCGTATTTATCCAGTGGTCCTAGAATATCGTGAGAGGGCTCATTCTAACGGAAATTAAAAGTTATAGTGCCTGTTGTAATTGACCAATAAAATTGGAAGGCAACTAGGCCCCCTCCCTCGCTCAGGTATTTCCGAGAGTCACCGGATCAAAATTTTAAGATAGCAATTTTGTTCAGCATAGTCAAAAATCTAATAACTATGTCTTGGAGGACGGATTAATCCCTCACAGTCCCCGGGGGAAGGGCTGCAACTTTGCCCGTTGTTTATCTGTAGTTTTGGCTATTGGAAAGCATACAGATGTTTTCAGGGGTGATTTTTTCTGATGGTTAGGAGGGGGTTACTTGAGAGGGTATTTCCATGGAGGAATTCATCATTGGGGAAGATAATTTCTATGAAAGGGGCACTGGATTCTCCAGCATCATTTAAAAAAACAATGAGAAATTAAATTTAAAAGCAAATTTTTTCAACCGAAAGTAAGGAGTAATATAAAACTTAAAATGATGAGAAACTATTATGTGTATGAGCGGGTTCGTCCCCTCTTCTATTCCTCGCTCTTTACGCTAATTTTTTTTTAATAATTTCAAAAGAGCTATTTGTTCTAATAATCTCGAATGCAAGTAGGTTGCGCTCATTTTCGATCTTCAAGGTACAGGTCTCACACCCAATTGCTATATGTGGGTGTGAGACCTGGACCTTGAAGATCGAAAATGAGCGCAACCTACTTGCATTCGAGATTAGATGTCTTCGTCGCATCGCAAGAATCACCTACATTGAACATGTGACCAATGAGGAGGTGCGAAGACGGCTGAAGTCCCCCGACACAATCCTAAATAAAATCAAACGACAACAACTGCGATGGCTCGGGCATGTCAAGAGAATGGACCACGACCGTCTACCAAAAATCTCCCTCGAAGGAACCATAGACGGATCTCGACCACGAGGAAGACCTAGCAAGAGGTGGATTGAAAACTTTGACCGAAAGCGCATCGTTGAGTTGACTCGAACTGCACACGATAGAACAACGTACTGAGCCCTAGTTCATGCCCTGTCAAAAGTCTTCATCTAGCATCCAACGTGTGAGGATCTAGTGTTGTTAACTGTTGAGCCAAGTTTTTCAGCCGGACCATTAACCTCTTAAGAAACAATGGTCAGACAAAGACTAATTTGTCCCGAATGTAGGCTTAGAGTCTTTTCAAACTCTGTGGAGTGTGGAGGGTGCAATTGCTCGTTTCACGCAGGAGCGGAAAAATGTGCCAGAACTGATACAGCTAATTGGAGTGAGAGCTGGTGTTGTCCTGACTGCTGCTCTAAGAAAATGCCAATCAATAAGGTAAATCCTTTAAATTCACCTGTTTTACCTTCACCTCGCACCCCTCGTTCTCCAAATTCAAGAGCTAGGATGCTTAATATCTTAAAAGAGCTCAAATCGCCGGTGCTCCCCCCTTCGCAGAAGTTGACTCTAGCCTCTCCCTATTTACAACACGAAGTGACGTCCCCCCTCTTGAAGTTTCTTGTCACACTGAGTGCCAGACCTTTTCTTCCGTCGAACCATCCTATACTCTGAACACCACCATTGGAAAATTACGCACCTGCTCACGCGAGGTATCGGTTCAGACCGAACCTTACTCATATGTTACCAGAGAAAATTTAACGTATCCAAAGCCCTGTGTTAAAGATTTTGCTTGCCAGACAAATCTCGATATTCTTAAACCATTAAAAGACAGACTAGAAGAGTTATTAAGCTACATTTCGACCGTAATTTCTGAACCCCTATCTGTAACTCAAAACAGTGATATAATAAAAAATAATGAAGTCAATCAAGTGAAAATAAAAAATTCAGAAAATGCTATATTACCCTTCGTAAATTCATTTGAGAGGTCAAGGGCGTTTGAACCAGTGACATACCAGGTGATTAGCAATGACATTGACCGGAACAGTCAAGTTAATAATGTTGAAATGAAATCAATTATTCATGAACGTAATCCCACTTACTACGAAATCCGATGCAGATATTGAAATTGTTTATGAGAAACGTGTGGCATATGAAAGTGAAGGAAACGGAAGAATTGCCTGGAAAAAAAATGGTGATCAACGTGTAATTGAAAATAAGGAATCAACGAAATCAGTTTGCAAGGATTTTTTAAGTGCAAAATGTAACCACGGAAAAAGATGTAATCGGCTCCATATTTGCAAATATTTTCTGACGGGTTCTTGCAATAAAAGTTCGTGCTCGTTTGACCATGTTTCAATTTGTTCTGTTTTTATGTCGGGTCGTTGTTTCGGTTGCGACAAGTATCATGTTTTTATACCAAAGTCGTTTAGTAGGTTATTCTCTAAGCCACAAGTCATACCTTCCCATGTGCACGATGTTAGTTCTAAGAATTTGACAAAAAACGGGTATGGATTTCGGAGGGAGGCCCCACCCTTTTTAGGCCAGCGTCGAAGGCACTCACGACCCCATCCTCCCTCCTTGTCCATCCTCCCCCCTCACAGTATGCTGCCCTATACCCTCCCTACTCTGCCACAAACCAGCAATTTCTTGACGGACATGAATCACTATTCCAAACCAGGCCCCCTTTCCCAGCACTTTACGAAACCCCACCCCCAGTCCATTCGTTTTATCCCTCGTGTCTACCCTGTCAACGTGACTCAGGTCTGAGACTTTTTAATTGTCTTATAATGAATCCTAATTGTTCTCCTCGTGCTTCATCCATATCATTGCCCGTCCCCCCATCCCCAAGTCCCCAAGATAAATCCTTTTCTTACTCTAATAATTCATCTTTCGATGTTGACCCTAATAGTCATCCCATAAAAGTCAAATGTGCTCCCTTGGTCCCCTGTTCAGACTACATTAATCTGGCCCCTGCTAAGAATCCCACCACACCCCCTGTACCCATTTGTAATTTAAATAAAGTTAAAGGTAAAAATGGTACCTTTGCGGGTCGTTTTAAATTTCCCACACTTTTGTTAAGCAACGCTGAAAGTCTTAATTTTGACAAACTTAATGAATTAGACTCCTTTTCTAAAATATATAGATCAGACATAATTGCTATTACTGAAGTACACGCTCAAAATACACACATGTCAAAAATGAATAATTTCACCCAGTTTATTAAACTCAGACCCGAAATCCACCCTCTGGGTAAGAAAGGGGGTGGAATTCTTTTCTTTGTCTGTAATGATTTTTATCCTTCAGAAATATTGGTTCCTTGTCTCACTCCCTTTGATGAAATTTTGTGGGTTTGTGTTCGACCTAAAGTCTTACCACGTCCTTTCAATTTGATTGTCCTGTGTTGTTTTTACTACTCTCCTGGGCAGAGAGCGGCTGAAAAAATTAATTTTATTGAAAAATTGCATGGCAGTGCCTACTATGTACTATCTAAATACCCAAATGCTGGAATTTTCCTCTTAGGTGATGCAAATGAATTAAAACTTGAGTCTACATGCAATACTTTTAGTCTAAAACAAATTGTAAAGTCCCTACTACCAAAGGCAATTCTACTCTTGATTTAATATGCACCAATATGTCAAATTTCTACAGACCCGTCACCATTCTTCCCCCTCTCGGAGGTAGTTACCACTTTAGCCTACTCCTATCTCCACTAGCTACAGTTGAACATTCCTTTACTGTTACTGAAACCGTCTTTAGACCTCTAGTTGACTCAGGACTCTACAATTTTGGCTCTTGGATCACTAGTGAAAATTGGTCCCCTATGTACCAAACAAATGATGTCGACTTCAAGGCTTTGTCCCTCCAAAATTTATTGAGGAATAATTATGAAGCCCATTTTCCGGTGAAAAAAATTAAAATATGCTCTACCGATAAACCCTACATTACTGCGACTTTTAAAAACTAATAAGGAAAAAAATTAATTTGTTCAAGCAAGGACATATCACTCAGGCTAATGATCTAAGAAAGTTCCTGAAGAAAAAATTGAGAAAGGCAGCTTCTGGGTATTACAATAGTAAGGTTAAGGATTTGTATTCTAACAAACCCAAACAATGGTACAGGAAAATTAAAGAGATTTGCGGAATAAACCCTGTTGAAGTTAATTTTCATCTCCCTGAGCCCCCTTACAAGATAGCGAACGATTTGAACCTGCATCTTGCGTCCATAGTACAAAGTCTCCCCCCTTTCACTGGCTAAGGTCAAACTATTCCTCCCTCCACCTCTTTCCCCCAAATTTCTCCCTCTGATATTATAAATAAAATCCAAAAGCTCAAAAAATCAAGTACTTGCCCATTATACATCCCAATTGACTTGATTAAAGCCTTTTCAGACACAATTGCTGGACCTTTATCTGATATTTTTAACCAAATTACAAAATCTGGTAAATTCCCAAGTTGCTGGAAACTAGGTTTTATAACACCCATCCCAAAGAAATCTTCCAGTCTGACTATAACCAACATGCGTCCTATTACACTCACTCCAGTTTTTTCTAAGCTTTACGAAGGGTTCCTTTGTGACTGGCTTATAATTAAAATTATACCACGCATTGACATCCGACAGTTTGGTAATTTAAGAAAAACCTCTACCACCCATTACCTTGTACATTTGATTCACACGATCCTAAGTGAACTAGAGAAACCAAATGTTTGGCTAAACCTGGTTTTAGTCGATTTCCAAAAAGTGTTTGACTTAGTTGACCACACTATCCTAATTCGTTTACTACATGATAACTTTGAAATTGACCCACTCTTAGTAAATATTGTTATATCGTTCCTTTCAGACAGATCACAAGTTGTAAAATATAAAAATATCTTCTCTAACCCCCTCCCTAGGTACTGTGGAATACCTCAAGGAACCTTATTGGGACCACTATTATTTCTTGTCATGATTAACGAAATTGGCAAGGAATTCCCCCAAAGATGGAAATATGTTGATGACTTGTCGATCCTTGAAGTATGTCATAGGAATATTAAAAGTGACCCCGTTGAAATCCTAACCCAATGTTCGGATGAATCCAAGAATCTAAATATGACAGTAAATCCCACTAAATCACAGATAATGACAATCAACTTCTTGAAATCTACTCCTGCTTTTTGCAATCCGATCCCAAGCGAAATGCTAGTGAAACATGTTAAGCTTCTTGGTGTCACAATTTCTAATGATCTTAAGTGGGAAACACATGTATCCAACATTGTTAAACAAGCAAATGTTTCACTATCCATTTTTAAGCTACTAAACAAATTTAATTGTCCTAAGATACATTCCCTCCGTGTTTACTTATCCTTTATCAGGCCGTTATTGGAATATGCATGTCCGGTCTGGCATTCGCAACTTTCAAATGAACTTAGTGACAAAATCGAGTCGGTCCAAAAGCGTTCGCTCAGGATCATTTACAAAGAAGGCAAAATTCCATACTCCTTCCTCCTTAAAGCTGCGAGCATTACCACCTTAAAAGAAAGGAGGGAAAAAATTTGCCTGCTTTTCGCTAAATCAGTCATTTCCAATCCCCGTACTGAGGACTTACTCCCTGATTTTCACAATCCCATTAGACTCCGACTCCCCCGGTCAGCCTCCTTAGCAATCCCAACTTACTCTCCGATCCATGCTGTTACAGAAAGGTTTCGCAAAAGTTTTATACCCTTTATTCTGGAGCACCTTAATAATAATTCGTGATTAATTGCCAAATTCCCCTTTTCCTCTATTGCCGTTTTTATTCTTTTTTTTATTTACTGCAATGTTTTTGTAATTTAATTGTTAAGTCTACTGATTTGCCCTTTATCTTTGATGATTTTGCTTTTTTAATCCCTTTTAATTTTAAGTGTTTGACTTAATGTACTATTTTGATTCTTTTTTTTTCTTAGCTTTTAGTGACATATAAAGCGAATTCGGCTCTTTAGAGCTTGTGATAGCCTTTTGCAAATAAATATTATCTTATCTTATCTAAAAGAAGTGGCCCCAAAACGTCCCGCGAGGATGGACGGGACTTAAAAAAAATAAATTTGTTCTAATTAAATGGCCTTTGTGATTCAAGGGTTATTCTTAAAGAACTTGAACAAAATTCCAATTTTAGTATAAAGAGCGATTTACTGACGAGGGGGCCAACACCCTCATATACGTAATAAAAATATACAAACAAAGAAGTTTATTGCGTAAGTTAATTTTTAAATTATGTATATTTATTACTAATAAAACACCTTCCTAAAATAAAATTAAAAGTTCTAGTGGACTTTTTAAGTAACCAAAAAAATTGGAGGGTAACTAGGCCCCCTCCCCCGCGCCTTTTTTGCAAAAATAGTCCGATAAAAACTTTGAAAAGCCATTTAGCCAAAAAAGTAAAATTAATATGCAAATTTCTTTTTAATTATTCATGTACGGCGAGCCAAAATCAAACCTGCATTAATTTAAAAACCTTCAGAAATTAAATAGAAAAAAACGAGTTTTTTTTTAGCTGAAAGTAAAGAGCAACATTTAAGCTTAGAACGAAAATAATTTTTTAATTATAAAAGGGGTTTCGTCCCACCGTTCAATACCTCGCTCTTTACGCTAAAGCATTTTTAGTAATTTCAAAAGAGCTGTTTATTCTAATTAAACGGCATTTGTGATTCAGGTGTCATTCTTAAAGAATTGGAAAAAATAAAATTTAGCGTAGAGAGCGAGGTATTGACGAGGGGCACATCCCCTCATACAGGTAATAAAAATATACCAATATAGAAGTTCGTTACGTAAGTGTATTTTGTAAGTTACGTATATCTATTACTACTAAAAACGTTCGTAAATAAAATGAAAAGTTCTGGTGGCCTTTTTAAGGGATTAAAAAAACCGAGGGCAACTAGGCCCCCTCCCCCGACTTTTTCTCAAAACCATCCGATCAAAATTTTGAGAAAGCCATTTAGCCAAAAAAAGTAAAACTAATATGCAAGTTTTGTACACCCTATTCATTAAAATTAATATGCAAATCAAACAGTTCGTGGTAACGAACTGTAGTAAGGAGCGACCCGGTTCAATAGTAACCAAAGCTCTAAAAAACGGATTTTTGATACCAATAGCTACATCAAAAGAATTGCATTTTAATGGTGATTTTAAATATATAAGTTTCATCAAGTTTAGTCTTTTCCATCAAAAGTTACGAGCCTGAAAAAATTTGCCTTGTTTTAGAAAATAGGGGAAAGCATCCCCTAAAAGTCAAAGAATCTTAACAATACCATCTTAAATCGCACCATCAGATTCAGCGTATCAGAGAACCCTACTGTAGAAGTTTCAAGCTCCTATCTACAAAAATGTGGAATTTTGTATTTTTTTGCCAGAGGGCAGATCACGGATGCGTGTTTATTTGTTGGTTTGTTCATTTGTTTTTTTTTCCAGGGATGATCGTATCGACCCAGTGGTCCTAGAATGTTGCGAGAGGGCTCATTCTAACGGAAATAAAAAGTTCTAGTGCCCTTTTTAAGTGACCCGAAAAATTGGAGGGCACCTAGGCCCCCTCCAATGGAGGGCACCTGGGCTACAAGTTACAAACTTTGACCGGTGCTTAGATATAGTAATGGTTATTGGGAAGTGTACAGACGTTTTCAGGGGATTTTTTGGCTGGGGGGAGGGGTTGAGAAGAGGAAGATATGTTGGGGTACTTTCCATAGAGGAATTTGTCATGGGGGAAGAAAACTTCCATGAACGGAGCGCAAGATTTTCTGGCATTATTGAAAAAAAAACAATAAAAAAATACATTTGAAAAAAGTTTTTTCAACTGGAAGTAAGGAGCAGCATTAAAACTTAAAACGAACAAAAATTATTACGCCTATGAGGGTTGACCTCCTTCTAATACCTCGCTCTTTACGCTAAAGTATTTTTAGTAATTCCAACTATTTATTCGACGGCCTCTGTGATTCGAGGGTCATTCTTAAGGAATTGAAACGAAATTTAAGCTTTGGTGTAAAGAGCGAGGTACTGAAGAGGGGGTAAACCCCTTCATATACGTAATAAAAACATACGAATACAGAAGATCGTTACGTAAGCTATCTCGTAAGTTACGTACATCTTTTACTAATAAAAACGTTCGTAAGAAATTAAAAGTTCTAGTTGCCTTTTTAAGTAGCATACAAATTGGAGGGCAAGTAGGCCTCCTCCCCCGCTCCTTTTTTCTCAAGATCATTCGATCAAAACTATGAGAAAGCCGTTTAGCCAAAAAAATAAATATGAAATTTTTTTTTTAATTATTAATCTGCGGAGATCCAAAATCAAAACATGCTTTAATTCAAAAACGTTAAGAAATTAAATAAAATTTTTTTTTTAACTGAAAGTAAGGAGTGACATTAAAACTTAACAGAAACAGAAATTACTTCGTATATGAGAGGGGCTGCTCCTCCTCAACGCAACGCTCTTTACGCTAAAGTTTTTACTTGTTTTAAAAAGTAGAGTTGAGAGAAAGAGTCAAACTTTAACGTAAAGAGCGGGGCGTTTTAGGAGGGAGCAGCCCCTTTTATATGCGAAGTAATTTCTTTTCGTTTTTAGTTTTAATTTCGCTCATTACTTTCATTTAAAAAAACTTCTTCTTTTTTAATTTAATTTCATATACAAGGCGAAGATAATGCTTTGTATTACACTGATATTTTGATTCAAAGTAGCCTATTCCCTTAAGTCATCAAGCCCCAATTTTATTTAGTCATTTTAGACATCAATAAATTAAATACTCATCAATTTAATATTCAACAATAAAATCATCCCTCCGTCTTTTCTTTGTCTTGTTTTTACTGAAGTTTAATGCGTAAAATTTATTGTGTAAAATTGCTGAAATAAAATTTTGGTAGGTTGTATTTCGTTTTTTGTTATATTGACCATCACAATTGGAGGTAACATTTATTTATTCATCGTTTTTATTTTAATTTAGTCATTGTCCCTGATTTTCAGTTCTTTTTGTCCTAGTACTTTTTCCTTTTTTGACGTAAGAAGCAGACCAAGCTTGGTCACATCTTTGACACATTTAGAAATACAAATTATCTCGTTCATTTGTGATTAATTAAATTTTTTATTACTTATTCTAGAATAATTGTTGTTAATTTTTTTTATTATTAATTTTAATTATTATTATTGTTATTATTTTGATTATTTTTTTCATATTATTTTTAGTATAACTGTTTTCATTTTTATTGGTATTCTCAAATTTTTATCTTCTAATTTATCATAAATTTTTAATTAATGTAAAATTAAGATTTAAAATAACAGAAATGTTATCTTAAGTCATCACTAGGCACAAATTACCTCTAGTTTCCACAGATCATAAGAAAATGTATTGATCCTAAGGACCATTCTTAAAAACATTAGAAAACTGAAGACAGATCATAGATCATAAAAACAGATGCTCGGATAAATTGCAGATAAACAAATCCAACTATAGCAGCTAAAATACAATAAAACTATTGTTAAATAAGTGACTTAAGCATATTTAAGAATAAAGGCTTGGTATAATCAAACAGTTCGTGGTAACGAACTGTTGTAAGGAGCGACCCGGCTCAATAGTAAACGAAATTCTGAAAAACGGAATTTTTGATGCTAAAAGATATATATAAAAAAAATTAGATTGTCATCCTGATTGTAAATATATAAGTTTCATCAAATTTAGTCTTGGTCATCAAAAGCTACGAGCCTGAGAAAATTTGCCTTATTTTGGAAAATAGGGGGAAACACTCCCTAAAAGTAATAAAATCTTAACGAAAATCACACCATCGCATTTAGCGTATCAGAGAACCCTATTGCAAAGATTTTAAGCTCCTATCCACAAAAATGTGGATGCTCTTTACGCTAAATTTTTTACTGTTTTAAAAAGTAGAGTTGAGAGAAAGTGTCAAACTTTAGCGCAAAGAGCAGGGCGTTGAAGAGGGAACAGCCCCTTTCATATACGGGGTAATTTCTGTTCGTTTTAAGTTTTAATGTCGCTCCTTACTTTCAGTTAAAAAAAATTGTTTTGTTTTTTGATAATATCATGAGGCTGATGATGGACCTTCTCATCGCTCTGTGTTCCATGGCTACCTGAACCATTAATAGAGGTCACGGTCTGGTATTCAAATTTTCGGCCATAGAATAAATAGTTGAAATTACTAGAAATACTTTAAAGTAAAGAGTGAGGTATTAGGAGGAGGTGAACCCGTTATATGCGTAATATTTTCTGTTCGTTTTAAGTTTTAATGCTACTTCTTACTTTCAGTTGAAAAACTTTTATATTTATTTTTTCTTCCCCTTCATGGAAATCTTCTTCCCCCGTGACAAATTCCTCCATGGCAAGTTTCCCCCACATAATCCCCACTTCTCAACCCCTCCTCCCAACCAAAAAATGCCCCTGAAAACGTCTGTACACTTCCTAATAACCATTACTATATGCAAACACTGGTCAAAGTTTGTAACTTACAGCCCCTCCCATGGGGACTGTGGGGGAGTAAGTCGTCCCCAAAGACATAATAATAAGGTTTTTCGACTATGTTGGATAAAATGGCTATCTCAGAATTTTGATCTGACGATTTTGGGACAAAAATGAGCGTGGGAGGGGGCCTAGGTGCCCTCCGATTTTTTTGGTTACTTAAAAAGGGCACTCAAACTTTTCATTTCCGTTCGAATGAACCCTCTCGCAAAATTCTAGGACAACTGGGTCAATACGATCATCCCTGGGAAAAAGAAAAAAAAAACAAACAAAAAACAAACAAACAAATAAACACGCAGCCATGATTGTCTTCTGGCGAAAAATACAAAATTCCACATTTTTGTAGATAGGGGCTTGAAACTTCTACAATAAGGTTCTCTGATACGCTGAATCTGATGGTGTGATTTTCGTTATAATAAGGCAAATTTTCTCAGGCCGTAACTTTTGATGCATAAGACTAAACTTGATAAAACTTATATATTTAAAATCAGCATTAAACTGCAATTCTTTTGATGGAAATATTGGTATCAAAATTCTATTTTTTAGAGTTTTGGTTAATATTGGGTCGCTCCTTACTACAGTTCGTTACCACGAACTGTTTGATCAGGCCTATGAACTATAGTTTAGGCTAGGTTATGGTAATCCTATTTTATGATTCAATAAAAAAACTGTTTTTTTTAACTGAAAGTAAGGAGCGACATTAAAACTTAAAACAAACGGAAATTACTCCGTATACGAAATGGGCTGTCCCCTCCTCAACGCCTCGCTCTTTACGCTAAAGTTTTTAATTGTTTTAAAAAGTAGAATTGGGGCAAAGAGTCAAACTTTGGCGTAAAGAGCGAGGGATTGCGGAGGGGACAACCCATTTCATATACGGAGTAATTCTGTTCGTTTTAAGTTTTAATGTCGCTCCTTACTTTCAGTTAAAAAACTAGTTTTTTTTATATTGAATTTCTGAACGTTTTTGAATTAATGCATGTTTGATTTTGACTCTCCGCACATAAATTATTAAAATGAAATTTGCATATTAATTCTTTTTTTGGCAAAATGGCTTTCTCTTAGTTTTGATCAGACGATTTTGAGAAATAAGGGGTGGGGACAACCCATTTCATATACGGAGTAATTTCTGTACGTTTTAAGTTTTAATGTCGCTCCTTACTTTCAGTTAAAAAAAACTAGTTCTTTTTATTTAATTTCTGAACGTTTTTGAATTAATGCATGTTTGATTTTGACTCTCCGGACATAAATTATTAAAACGAAATTTGCATATTGATTCTTTTTTTGGCTAAATGGCTTTCTCTTAGTTTTGATCAGACGATTTTGAAAAATAAGGGGTGGAGAAGAAGGCCTAGTTGCCCTCAAATTTTTCGGTTACTTAAAAAGGCAACTAGAAGTTTTAATTTTTAACGAACGTTTTTATTAGTAAAAATATACGTAACTTAAGAATTAACTCACGTAACAAAATTTTATGTTCTTATATTTTTATTATGTATATGAGGGAGTTTGTCCCCTCGTTAATACCTCGCTCTTTACACTAAATCTTAAGTTTCGTCCCAATTCTTTAAGAATGACCCCTGAATCAGAGAGGCCGTAGAATAAATAGTTGAAATTCCTAAAAATACTTTAGCATAAAGAGCGAGGTATTTATCTCCTCCTAAATGCCTCGCTCTTTATGCTAAAGTATTTTTAGAACCCCTTATATGCGTAATAATCTCTGTTCGTTTTAAGTTTTAATGCTATTCCTTACATTCAATTGGAAAAACTTTTTCATGTTTATTTTTTCATTGTTTTTTTTTTATAGTAATGCTAGAAAATTCTGCGATTTTCCCCCATGACATATTCCTCCAAGGAAATATCCTCCCACATAGCCCCCTCCCCTCAACCCCACCCCCCAAACCAAAAAAATCCTCCTGAAAACGTCTGTACACTTCCCAATAACCATTACTGTATGTAAACACTGGTCAAAGTTTGTAACTTACAGCCCATCCCCCAGGGACTTTGGGGGAGTAAGTCATCCCCAAAGAAATAGTTATTATGGTTTTTGACTATGAGGAACAAAATGGCTATCTAAAAATTTTGATCCGTTGACTTTGGGAAAAAAATGAGCGTAGGAGGGGGCCTAGGTGCCCTCCAATTTTTTTGGTCACTTAAAAAGGGCACTACAACTTTTCATTTCCGTTAGAATGAGCCTTCTTGCGACATTCTAGGACCACTTGGTCGATACGAAGACCCCTGGGGAAAAGAAAAAAAAATAAACACGCACCTGTGATCTGTCTTCTGGCAAAAAATACGAAATTCCACATTTTTGCAGATAGGAGCTTGAAATTTTTGCATCAGGGTTCTCTGATACGCTGAATGCGATGGTGTGGTTTTCGTTAAGATTCTATGAAGTTTAGAGGGTGTTTTACCCTATTTTCCAAAATAAGGCAAATTTTCTCAAGCTCGTAACTTTTGATGACAAAGACTAAATTTGATGAAACTTATATATTTACAATCAGCATGAAAATCCAATTTTTTTTATATATCTTTTAGCATCAAAAATTCCGTTAGCATCAAAAATTGAGCCGGGTCGCTCCTTACTACAGTTCGTTACCACGAACTGTTTGATTATACCAATCCATTATTCTTAAATGTTCTTAAGTCACTTATTTAGCAATAGTCTTATTGTATTTTAGTTGCTATAGTTGGATTTGTTTATTTGCAATTTATTCGAGTATCTGTTTTTATGATCTATGATTTGTCTTCAGTTTTCTAAAGTTTTTAAGAATGGTCCTTAGGAACAATACATTTTCTTATGATTTCTGGAAATTAGAGGTAATTTGTGCCTAGTGATGACTTAAGATAAAATTTCTGTTATTTTAATTCTTAATTTTATATCAATTAAAAATTTATGATAAATTAGATGATAAAAAGTTGATAATACCAATAAAAATGAAAACAGTTATACTAAAAATAATATGAAAAAAATAATCAAAATAATAACAATAATAATAATTAAAATTAATAATAAAAACAAAAATTAACAACAATTATTCTAGAATAAGTAATAAAAAATTTAATTAATCACAAATGAACGAGATAATTTGTATTTCTAAATGGGTCAAAGATGTGACCAAGCTTAGTCTGCTTCTTACGTCAAAAAAGGAAAAAGTACTAGGACAAAAAGAACTGAAAATCAGGGACAATGACGAAATAAAAATAAAAATGATGAATAAATAAATGTTACCTCCAATTGTGATGGTCAATATAACAATAAACGAAATACAACCTACCAAAATTCTATTTCAGCAATTTTACACAATAAATTTTACGCATTAAACTTCAGTAAAAAAAAGACAAAGAAAAGACAGAGGGATGATTTTACTGTTGAATATTTCATTGTTGAGCATTTAATTTATTGATGTCTGAAATGAAGTCTAAATGACTAAATAAAATCAGGGCTTGATGACTTAAGGGAATACTTTGAATCAAAATGTCAGTGTAATACAAAGCATTATCTTCGCCTAGTATATGAAATTAAATTAAAAAAAACAAGTGTTTTAACTGAAAGTAATGAGCGAAATTAAAACTTAAAACGAACAGAAGTTACTTCGTATATAAAAGGAACTGCTCCCTCCTAAACGCCCCGCTCTTTACGTTAAAGTTTGACTCTTTCTCTCAACTCTACTTTTTAAAACAGTAAAAGACTTTAGCGTAAAGACCGTTGCGTTGAGGAGGGTTCTTAGCGTTTTTGAATTAATACATGTTTTGATTTTGGCTCTCCGCAGGTGAATAATTAAAACGAAATTTTCATATTTATTTTTTTGGCTAAATGGCTTTCTCATAGTTTTGATTGAATTATCTTGATAAAAAAGGAGCGGGGGAGGAGGCCTACTTGCCCTCCAATTTTTATGCTACTTAAAAAGGCAACTAGAACTTTTAATTTTTTACGAACGTTTTTATTAGTAAAAGTTTACGTAACTTACGATTTAGCTTACGTAACGATCTTCTGTATTCGTATGTTTTTATTATGTATATGAAGGGGTTTACCCCTCGTCAGTACCTCGCTCTTTACACTATACTTAAATTTCATCCCAATTCCTTAAGAATGACCCTTGAATCACAAAGGCCGTCGAATAAATAGTTGGAATTACTAAAAAATACTTTAGCGTAAAGAACGAGATATTAGAAGGAGGTCAACCCCTCATAGGCATAATAATTTTTGTTCGTTTTAAGTTGTAATGCTGCTCCTTACTTCCAGTTGAAAAAACTTTTTTCACATTAATTTTTTTATTGTTTTTTTTTTAATAATGCCAGAAAATCCTGCGCTCCGTTCATGGATGGTCTTTTTATTTTATTGTTCGTTCATCTGATTTGTGACATTGATTTACAAAATCAAAATTTTATCTCTTTTTTCGGTACTAACATAAAAATAAAACTATTATTTATGAAGCATTATTAAATTTATTTATTAAACTATTATTAGAACCTTTAAACGACTTCTGAAAAAAATATAAAACAATAAAAATAAATATTCAATCAAAGTCTTTGCTTTTTGGGGATTTCCTGCCCCTTTCAATCATTAAAGATATGTAGACTTTTCAGTTTTCTTAAGAGCCTGTGCACAGTCAGATTCACCTGCCAATTTAACTTCTAAAATCATAAGAATGTTAAGATTCAGGACACTCACCTTACTATAAGACCTCTTGGGAAGTCTTGGCAGGTTTGGACTGGGACCACGAATTACATCTTCTTCATCTTCTTTAAAAAAGAAAATTGAAAGAAAAATGGAAGTAGAAATCAAGTAATATCAGATCAATAGCGAACAATCAATTTTGCACTTCTTTAGTTGAGTGTCGTTGAATTCTCGGCGTTATACAAGTGTCAAAAAAGTACACCTTAAGTCTCAAATTCGCCTTGCGCAGTTGATTCAAAAGGAGCAAATGGCAACAGTGGAATGGTGTTACCAACCGTTACTTATTGCAATATTCAATTAAATTAATGAATTCGCTGCAATTAGTGTGAGAAAAATAAGCAATAATTATATAATTTAACTCATTAGAAGCTTTCTTTGTAAAGTCACAAGGAAATTAAAAAGTTTTTTTTTTCACTGTCATAATAAAATTTTGACTCGTTTCTATATATTTTCATTAGAGCTGTCAATGGAAAAGGGCTAAGAAATTATTTACATGTTTGGAGATTAGAAGACATTTTTCTAAATGTGAAGGAAGTGTTATTCTTTTAGGCAAGCTCTATACTAAAGCTAAAAACTGAACAAAAGGGGACTTTTATAAGGGACAAGAAATGTAAGCAACAATTAAATCCACGTTAAATTCTAAAAAAAATATTTCATTTTTGAATTGCTACAATTGTCTTCGACTTAATTTACTGTCTTGCTTTGTCCTCTAAAAGCAGGTTTATAAGATCATAATACCCACTGCTATATCCAGGGGGCTTATAGAGTTTGACCCCCCCCTTTCTGAAATGTTTAAAAAATGTATATAAACAAACTTTCGACACTTCTTAAAAGAAAATATATAATCCTCTCCAAAAAGAACAATCCTTGGTATGGGCCTGATCGTAAAATATTTAACTTCAGAAAGTTTTTTATTCATTTTTTTTTTTTTTTTTTTTTTTTTTTTTTTTTTTTTTTTTAGTGGACTTTCAGCAGGTTTATGAGATCATTATACCCACTGCTATATCAAGTTATGGAGCTTGAGAGCTCCCCTCCGAAATGTTTGTTGGACTCGCAAAAACGTAAGAAAATGCATGTAAACAAACCTTCGACATAAACAAAACTTCGGATATTGGGTATGGGCCTGATAGTAAAATATTCAAAATCAGAAACTTTGTCATTCAGAGCTTTTTTTTTCTTTCTGTGGACTTTCGTCTTTCTTTATTTAGAAATGACGCTAGATACAAAGTTTTACTTTCAAGTGAGAATGCTGTTCAGTCTCTGAAACATTTATTTTAACTAAAAATAATATTTAGAACTATTAACGGGATGATCCGGGCGGGATATGAAAACTAGATATACAAAGCAGAATAATCATGGCCCGTCTTAACTCCCTATCTAAAATAGATATGAGGTAAAGACTAAATTTTTTAATTTACTTTAAAATATTATAAGAAATATTAAATATCAAATACCATTTATCAAATGATTATATAAAGTATCAAATAAAATACAAAATATTACCCAAAACAGTAAACACACGCTTGGGCGGATAATAGATAGACTTATCTATTAACAAATGAACTAACATTATTTTTATACAATCCTAATAAGAGGGTTAATACCAGATTTGCCTCTCACTCCGTCAGACTATGCGTCTTGGCTTATACTTACAATTAGCCATGGCTTGAAGACCACAACTATTCGATTTGAATTCAATCCGATTTCCTATTTAATTTGAATTCCGTCCGGATGTGTGCTTTATGGTCGTCTTTAGAGGTTATTTTGCCACCCTGCACTGATGTAAAAATAGGCGACTGATCTCTTAAAAAATTTCTTTTATTTGTTGGAATTAAATTTGTTTGACGGATTGATCTTAGTACAGTCTCTGAGAAACCCTTCTTAGATGAAGTTGCTACTTATATTTTGATGATCTTTTCCCACAATAATACCAGCTAAGAGTATTCCCAGTTCTTAATTAAAAGAGTTCCTGATTTTATGCCCCTTTTCGTTATAGTAGTCCTTACCCTGACAATGCACCCACTCCTTCTGAAGGTCCAAAATACAGTCATAAATGATATTTCTTCGTTGTCTATTATCTTGTGATGCGTCATGATCAAACAGTTCGTGGTAATGAACTGTAGTAAGGAGCGACCCGGCTCGATAGTAAACGAAACTCTAAAACTCGGAATTTTGATGCTAATAGATACATCAAAAGAATGGTATTTTCATGCTGATTTTAAATATATAAGTTTCATCAAATTTAGTCTTTGTCTTCAAAAGTTACGAGCCTGAGAAAATTTACCCTATTATGGAAAATAGGGGGAAACACCCCCCAAAAGTAATAAAATCTTAACGAAATCACACCATTGCATTCAGCGTATCAGAGAACTCTATAGCAAAAATTTCAAGCTCCTGTCTACAAAAATGTGGAATTTCGTATTTTTTGCCAGAAGACAGATAGCGGGTGCGCGTTTATTTGTTTGTTTGTTTTTTTTTTTTTCATTGGGGTCATCGTATTGACCAAGTGGTCCTAGAATGTCGCAAGAGGGCTCATTCTAATGGAAATGAAAAGTTCTAGTGTCCTTTATAAGTGACCAAAAAAATTGGAGGGCACACTCATTTTTTTACCAAAGTCAACGGATCAAAATTTTGAGATATCCATTTTGTTCCACATAGTCGAAAACCGTAATAACTATGCCTTTGGAGATGACTTACTCCCCCACAGTCCCCGGGGTAGGGGCTGCAAAATACAAACTTTGACCATTGTTTACATACAGTAATGGTTATTGGGAAGTGTACAGACGTTTTCAGGGGGATTATTTTGGTTTGGGGGTTGGGTTGAGGGGAGGGGGCTAAGTGGGAGGATCTTTCCTTAGAGGAATATGTCATGGGGGAAGAGAAACTCAATGAAAAGGGTTCAGGATTTTCTAGCATTACTATAAAAAAGCATCACTATAAGCAATACTATAAAAGCGGGAGCAATCCCTCGCTCTTTACGCTAAAGTTTGACTCTTTTTTAAAACAATTAAAAACTTTAGCGTAAAGACCGAGGGATTGCGGAGGGGAAAACCCATTTCATATACGGAGTAATTTCTGTTCGTTTCAAGTTTTAATGTCGCTCCTTACTTTCAGGTAAAAAACTAGTTTTCTATTTAATTTCTTTGTTTAAGCAGGTTTGCTGAATTGATTTCACGAAACTCGTGAAAATAAATCTGTTTGAGTTATTTCAATGAAATTGTTAAAAATAGTTGTGTCAGTTTGAGGGTTTTAAATTGAATTTGCGAGGGAACAGATTATCATATTTGGAGAGAGCACAAAAACAGTCATCAAGTTACGTGACCCTCTTGTCCCTGTATAAGTAGTGGAATTATGTCTAAATTACCACTGAATAATGAACACCCATAGCTCCACATCTGGCGAATGTAACTGAATCCCAGTCTCATCAGCCCGGCGTTTCGTATCATTATATCCAGTTGTTGCCCTATTTTAATCGAGTTTCTTGTTTCGATAGCTTAATTAAATTAATTTTATATTATGTTAATTGAATCTATTTTGTCAGTTTAATCGAAATACACCAATGTTCGGGTAAGACAGAGATAATACTTTATCCATATCAATTCGTTTGAATTGCAAAGTCTCGGAGTATTTCGATTTATTTGAATTTAACCGAAGTAATTGTCGAACTACCTTTTGATAACTAACAGTGTTAAAATTATTATACTAAGCATGTTTAAGTTGAGTAACTGTTATAATGCTCACTAAAAACAAAATCTCAATTTAATGTCCTAGTTTATTGTTATTAATTGAATCTAATTACCCGTAAAGGTTGACCCTTGTTTAAGAAGAAATTTGCCTCTAGTTAAAAAAAGATGACCTTCCTTTAAATTGGTTACTGATGTAGCAGAAGTGTATCAATTTGTTTATGTAAGAATTTTAATCAAGGCATGAGTGAATGAATGAATGAATGAATGACTGTATTTAAAGCCATTTTTCAGGCCGTATACATACATATATAACAACAAACAAACTAAATTATGTAACAATCGACTTTCGAATAACAAGACCCTTCCGGACAAAATTTGCCGCTGCTACTGTATTTATTTTCGACGTCGACTTCAAAGTTCCAAGAAGGGGCTCACTCCATCCCAACCCAAGAAAGCCAACCAAAGACTATCCATCCCAAGAAAGCTCTTTCTTAGCTCATTTAGCCCCTGACACCTGAAAAATTCACACCATGTGAATGATTGTGTATAAAATAATGTAAATTACTATGTAAGAAGTTATGTTGTAGCTATATAAATATTATAAATAAAAAATTCAGCTTTTGCAAAATTATTGCTTCACACAAGTTTTACTATAAAATATATTAAAAAATAAATATGTTTATATTGCAAAAAAATGGTAAGGCTATACAGCAAACTGCAGCTCATTATATTTATGCTTGATGCTAGTTGTATTGTTATATAGTAGACTTTGTAAACCGTCATGTAGATTTTCTAGTTTCTAATATTTTATACTGCCTGCTACAGTTAGTTCATTATATTTCAGTTCTATAAGAATTAGACCCCTAGACGAATATTCATTAAAGACTACTCGTTGTAGACAGGCATCATATTTCTATTGTTCAAGATTTTTAGATAATCTGGATTTTATTTAGCCTGATTCTTAAAACCAGATTCTTAAAGAATTTCTTAGGTTCGATCGAGTTAAATCCAGGCGGGTTAAGGATGAGGCTGATCCTCGATGCCTCAATAGAAGCTTTAAAGGACTAGCTTCTAATATTAAGAAGGCTATTTATAGACAGAATGTTAAATGGTCGATTTTTTTTCTTTTCAGTGGACTACAAAAAACATGAAGGCATTTCAAAAATACTGCAACGATGCCGTTAGAGGATGCCATCGGCCAACCCCGTGAAGCTAGCAAGAAGAAAAATGCAATATAATTTGTGTATTCTATATACTTCTAGATTTTAAAGGAGATGAAAAGATTAATATTTTATCACATATTTGACAGTTACTGGACAATTAATATTAGAAGAGTTGAAACATATCCCAATAGTGCTTAATTGCTACAATGGCTTTGGGCGACCTCATTCAACGAAACGGCTGTGAATAATAGCTACAGCTAGGGCCTTAAGTGTCCGTGCTTGATCAAACCTCTTTTAAGGGAGAGCTGCATTATAGCCATGAGTGTTTGTAAGAATGTCCATATGAATCTCCAATCTTTAGCAGATATACGCAGCTAGACAGAGACGTATTTTACAATAGGGCAGAGGGGCAACCCAGTTTGCTCCCGACCCAGACCTGAGTTTTCCCCCCAGCTGAAATTTGATTATTCCAAAATATTGTCAAAACTAAGATAAATCCGTATAGTTGAAGCATCAAAAGAAACAGAGCAGTTTTTTTAGTATATATTTACCTTTATTTTACCATAAAGTACCTTAATTGCACTTTTATAGTAAGAAAAAGTCCCTTTATGGTACTAAATATTTTTTTTCTGTTTTCACTGTCATGTTCACTTGATTTGGGAAAATTTGCTCCAACTTTGCCCTCCCCAGGGATTTTGACGAAATTGTGCCACTGCAGTTAGGGCTTCTTATGTACTTTCAGAGACTAAAAACATATAAAAACTGTCTCTCATTATTTCTCCTTGATGCCCGATAATTGTTTTCCTCTTTCTTGTTTTTTCTTTATTAAAGCCTAATGACACAAAAATAAGAGAGAGGGGGGGGGGGGTAAACTGTAATCAATGCTGTTTTTTATAAGACATTTTGTGTGAGTTGTGCAAATCAAACAGCTCGTGGTAATGAACTTTAGGCAAGGAGCGATGTGGCTCAATGGTAACTAAAACTTAAATAGAATCAAATTTTGATGCTTATCCAAATTATTTAAAATTCATCAAATTTCATTGTACCAATCACAAGTTACGAGCCTAAGAAAATTTGTCAAATTTTCAACGAGGGGGGAACCCAAAACGTCAATTGATATTAATGAAAATGAAACCATCAAATTCAGCACACCAGAGAATTCTACTGCAGAGGTTTTTAGCTCCTATTACAAAAATGTGGAATTTTGTATTTCTTGCCAGAAGAAAGGTTATGGATGCAAGCTAATTTTATTTTTTGATTGTTTTTTTTTTGCTTTTTTTGTTTCTTTTTCTCACGGGTAATCATATCGAATTAGAAATTCGAGATTGGTAAAAGGCTTATTTTATCGGGATTTAAAAGTTTTACTACCCTTTTTATGTGACAAAAAATATTGGAGAGTAGCTAACTGCAGAGGTTTCAAGCTCCTATGTACAAAAATCTTGAATTTTGTATTTCATGCCAGAAGAAAGATAACCCCTCCTGTGCTCACTTTCCATCTAACTCACCTGATAGAAATTTTAAGAGATCCATTTTTTTCAGCATATTAAAAAGTCTATTAATAATGTCTTTGATGATGACTTAAACCCCTACAGTCCCCGGAGGAAGGGCTGCAGGTTACGAACGTTGTCCATTGCTTACATATAGTATTGGTCACTGGGGAGTACACAGACGTTTTTAGGGGAGATTTTTCTTGTGGAAGGGGGTGGGTTACTTGAGAGGTTCTTTACATGGAGGTATTTGTCATGGGAGAAGGAAACTTTCTATGGATGGAAAGCTAGATTTTCTAGCATTTTCAACTGAAAGAAAGGAGCAATATTAACTTAAACAATCTTAAAACGAACAGAAATTATTGCGTATAATAGGGGGGGGGGAATCACCCCCTCTTTAGTACAT
Source organism: Artemia franciscana (assembly GCF_032884065.1). Classification (NCBI taxonomy): domain Eukaryota; kingdom Metazoa; phylum Arthropoda; class Branchiopoda; order Anostraca; family Artemiidae; genus Artemia; species Artemia franciscana. Next base: position 9,843,068 of record NC_088875.1, on the reverse strand, counting down.
GCCTATTTACGCTAAAGTTGCTTTTAGCACTGTTAAAAGAGCTTTTTGTTCTAATTAAACAGCGTTTGTTGTTCTTAAAGAAACTCATTCTTAAGGAATTGGGACGAAATTCAAACTTTAGCGTAAAGAGCGATGTATTGATGAGGGTGCGACCCTCCTCATATATGTAATAATTTCTGTTCGTTTTAAGTTTTAATGTTGCTTCTTACTTTAAGTTGATTTTTTTTTAATAATGTTGAAACACAATCGACAGTTTGATATCCTTAGTTTATTTCCTTGATTCCTTCTTCGTGGGCTGTTTCTTTTTAAAAATAGTGGGTATTTCCTATAAAACAGTCATCGATGGGAGTCAAACCCCAGACAATCAATAATGGACCATACCCTTCAAAAAACTTTTTATCGGTAAACATAATTTTAGTTTGTTTTTGTCAGTCGAATATTGGTAAATTAAAAAGACACTAGATGGTAATTTTAAAAACGATTCTGTTACTTACGTAGAGACAAGGTGAACACACTTTTCGATCCCATTTTCTATATTCTTTCAAAATATAATAATCATTTATTCTGCAATTCATATTTAAAGCCCTTAAATGGACCTTAAAGTTAAACCCAATCCCTGCCGCTACTTGACAAGACTATTGAGAATAAAAGTAGTACGTTCCTTATTTCATGCCCCTGTTATAATAGCCCCTACCCTGACAATGCACCCCACTCCTTCTGATGGTCCAGAATACAATGCTAAATGACATTTTCATCGTTGTCTATTATCTCGTGATGCGTCATCATTTGTCCGTTACAATAGATTTGCTGAATATTACACGAAACTCGTGAAAATAACTGCGTCCGAGCGATTTCAATGAAATTGTTAAAATTAGATGTCACTGTAAGGGTTTTAAATTGGATTTGCGAGGGAACATGATTATCATATTTGGAAAGAGCACAAAAATAGGTATTAAGTTGTGTGACCATCGTTTGCCTGTATAAGTAGTGGAATTGTGTCTAAACTACCGCTGAATAATGAACTTCCATAGCTGCACATCTGGCAAGAGTAACTGAGCCCAGTCTCGTCAGCACGGCGAGTTGTCTCATTATATTCAGTTGTTGCCCTATTTTAATTGACTTTCTAGTTTTGATAGCTTAATTAAATTTAATTCGTATTGTTGAAATTAAATCTAATTCGATAGTTTAATTGAAATAATGACCACTGTTCTGGTAAAATAAAGATAATGTTTTGTCGATATCAATTAATTTGAAAAGTTTCCGAGTGTTTTGATTTAACAGAACTTGAACGAAATTCCAATTTTAGTGTAAAGAGCGAGTTATTGACGATGGGAAAAACTCCCTCATATACGTAATAAAAATATACAAACACAGAAGTTTATTGCGTAAGTTAATTTGTAAGTTAAGTATATTTATTACTAATAAATAACATTCTTAAAATAAAATTAAAAGTTCTAGCGGAGTTTTTAAGCAGCCAAAAAATTTAAGGGCAACTAGGCCCCCTCTCGCGCCCCTTTTTCTAGAAATAGTCCAATCAAAACTTTGAAAAGCCATTTAACCAAAAAAATTAACATTAATATGCAAATTTCGTTTTAATTATTCATGTACGGTGAGCCAATTAAAAACCTGCATTAATTTAAAAGCATTCAGAAATTAAATAGAAAAAAACAATTTGCTCAACTGAAAGTAAAGAGCAGCATTGAAGCTTAGAAAAACAGAGAATTTTACTTATAAAAGGGGCTTCGTCCCCTTCTCAATACCTCGCTCTTTAACTGTGGGTAGCCCGTCCCCTTGATCTGTGAGGGAGTAAGTCGTCCCCAAACACATTGTTATTAGGTTTTTTGACTATGTTGAATAAAATGGCAATCTCAGAATTTTGATCTGGTGACTTTGGGAAAATCATTAGCGTGGGAGGGGGCCTAGGTGCCCTCCAATTTGTTTTGTCACCTGAAAAGGGCACTAGAACTTTTCATTTCCGTTAGAATGAGCCCTCTCGCAACATTCTAGTACTACTGATTCGATACGATCATCCCTAGGAAAAAACAACAAAAAACAAACAAACAAATAAACACTCACCCTAGTCTGCCTTCTGGCAAAAAATACAAAACTCCACATTTTTGTAGTTAGGAGCTTGAAACTGCAACAGTAGGATTCTCTGATACGCTGAATCTGATGGTGTGATTTTCGTTAAGATTCTATGAATTTTAGGGGGTGTTCCCCCCTACTTTCTAAAATTAGGCAAATTTTCTCAGGCTCATAACTTTTGATGGGTAAGGGGTATTCAGGGGCATGAGCTGGACACAGATACAGGGGTACTAGGAAATAATCTTGAAATCCCAATATATCCGGCAGCGCCGGGGGCGCTGCCGGATATATTGGGATTTCGCCCCGGACTACGGGGGATTAAGTCGTCCCCAAAGACATAGTTATCAGATTTTTGATTATGCTGAACAGAATGGCTATTTCAAAATTTTGTTCCAATGACTTTGGAAAAAATTTGCGTGGAAGGGGGCCTAGGTGCCCTTCAATTTGTTTGGTAACTTAAAAGGGCACTATAACTTTTAATTTCCCTTAGAATGAGCCCTCTCACGACTTTCTAAGACCACTGGGTCGACAAGATCACCCCTGGAAAACATATAAACAAATAAACACGAATTCGTGAAACTTATGAAACTTATATATCTAAAATCAGCATTAAAATGCGATTCTTTTGATGTAGCTATTGGTTCCAAAATTCCGTTCTTTAGAGTTTTGGTTACTATTGAGCCGGGTCACCCCTTACTACAGTTCGTTACCACGTTTGATATAGACTGTTTTATATAGACTTCATGAAGTTTTATGCTACCCATCAAAAGTTACGAGCCTGAGAAGATTTGCCCAATTTTTGCAAAAGAGGGAGCTCCCCTAAAGAATAAGGTTATTTTAATGAAAAACACACCGGGAAATTCAGCTTATCAGAAAACCCTACTGTAGAGGCTTCACTATCTTATATACAAAAATGCAGAATTTAAATTTTTTTGCTAGAAACAAGGTCACGGATGCGTGTTGATTTGTTTGTTTTCCCCAGGGATGATCGTATTGAATCAGGGATGCAAGATGACCGTGTAACATATAGGGTAGCACCTCCCCCCCTTATAAAATTCAGGACCAAATCTCTCATTCATATCCCTTTAGAAAATTTCAAAGTAAAAGTCTTTAAAGCATCTATAAGTTTTAAAGTAAAATTCAATACTCCATAAGATACGTGCTTTTTCGCACAAGTCGAATTATTTGTTATTGCAATAAGCAAAAATGTTACACCAAGCAGAAAAGTTTCTTTTTGAATTAGCCAATCAAAACCAAATCTCTTTTACTGGTTTATTTGAATCGACGAACCAAAAGGGAAAATCCTTGTTACAAAAATAACTTTGAATTTTTGAATTAGGCAATCAAAATCAAATCTCTATTACTGGTTTATATGAACTCAGCAAACCAGAAGGGAAAATCCTTGTTACAAGAATAAATCCTGGAAGTGGAGACTAGTCAATGTATCATGATTGGGAAATACCAGTGGTATTGCGACATTTTCAGTGGAGGTCACCTGCCCAGGTTTTCTGCCCAGTTCTTGATTTATTTTTGATTTTTCAATTTCTTGTTTTACAAGTTTATAAGTTTTTCTCATTCTATTGATAAATTTTTGTTTATAATCTTCAGAATCATTATAGTATGGTCATGACTCTATAATTTCATCATACGGGATTCGAAAATCTCGTCCGAATAATATATAAAATGGGTTTTCACGTATAATTGGGGAGTAAGCTGTATTTATCACATTTGCTAAATAGGGTAAGGTTTCGTGCCAATCTCTTCTATTATCTTTTGTGTAAATACCTAAAATAGCAGAGAATAGCTTTTGCCTGTTTATATTTTGCCATCGGCTTGGGGGTGGTATGGGGTTGTTACCAATTTTTTATTTGAAGAAATGAAATTAAATCCTTGGTTACTTTTGATACGAAATTAGGACCATTGTCGCTTAATACTGTATTAGGAATGCCGAAATTGAGAAATATTTTAGCTAGTGTTTTGCTCGTGGTATAAGTGCCTTGGTTTTTTAATGGCTTAGGAAACGTGAAACAAGAAAATGATCGATTACTGAAAGTACGGAATTATGTCCTTTGTTTGACGTCGGTAATCCACCAATTGTACCAAATAAATCAAAAGAAACTATATCGAATAGAAACCTGGCCTTAAGCATTCTTCCTATTGTTGGATTAGGGTAGATTTGAGGATTTTTTCTTCAATTATATGTTTCACAATTATTAACATAATTTTTCAACTTTGTTAAGGCTGAAGTAACGAAAAAGTATTGTTTTAGTCTATGGAAGGTTTTATCTATTCCCAAATGTCCACCTATTTCGGAATGAAAAAATTCAAAAGTGGATTTTTCTAGAATTTGGGGTAAAACTGGTATTATGGAAGTTTGATTTCTATTATTGTTATCAGTCATTATTCTACATAATATTTTTCTTCTAAATCATAGTAGAAATTATCAATTTTTTTTTTGAAAGATTTCATAGTATTAGGTAGTTCTTTATCATACAAGAAATAATCTATTAGAGCAGGGCAGATATTGTTTTTTCTTTTGACATATTTTTATGTTATTTGATGAAAGCGGGCTGTGTTTGTGATCTTCTTTAACCGGATTATTGGTTTTTATTTTTAAATTGTTGTTTTTTGGAGCATATTTTGCTTTTATTGTGTTAACTTCTTCGTTTTCATTTTCTACGGGAGTATTATCTGGAAATCTACTTAGATGATCACATGGGGCATTTTGTTTTCCCTTAAGGTACTCAAATTCATAGTCTAAATCTTGGATTTTTAATATTCTTCTCGCGAGGATTCGTGTTGGCTTTTTTAAAGTCTGTTAATATTGCAGGCTTTTATGGTCGGAACGGTTTAAATTTTCTTCCTACTAAACAATGTCGAAAATTATCTAGATGATGTATAATTGACAATAGTTCAAGCTATGTAGCTGAGTAATTACTTTCTCCAGAGGTTAGGGTGCAAGAAACATACGCTATAACTTTTTCTTCTCCGTTTATCATCTGGGAGAGAATCGCCCCAATTTCCTTGGTTGACGCCAAGTCTTGTCAACCAAGATTCCCTTGGTTGACAGGAATCGTCCTGTTTGGAAATCTGGTAAAGATAATATAGGTTCTGAAATAAGAGCCTTTTTTAAGTAATCTAAGAAATCCTGGGCCTTTTTAGACCAGATAATTTTTTGTGGATTTCCTCTAGTCAGGTCAGTTAGTGGTTTCGCTACCTGTGCGTAATTCCTTATAATTTTTTTAAAATAACTCATTAATCCTAAGATTCCTCGTAATTGCTCAATAGTTTGGGGGCGGGGTTTAGATTTTTAACAGATTTTATTTTTTCAAGGTCTGAGGAAATTTGTCCTTGTGTTACAACTACTCCTAAAATTTTTATTTTTGTTTGAAGAAGATTCACTTTTTCTGGTCTACATTTTAAATTACCTTCTCTGAATTTCTCAATTACCTTAGCTAAGGCTACTAAATGGTCTTCAGGATTTTTGTCCATTGCTATGACGTCATCTACAAAGTGAATTATGTTATTTAGACCTCTTAACAAGTGAAGTAAGGGTCTAAACAGGGCACTTGAGCTTTTTTTTGTTTTTTTTCGCTTGATGATAGCCTTGCGTCAAACCTAGGGAAGTAAATATTTTATTTTTATTTGATATGGAATCTAGAATTTTATCTATTCTAGGTAGGGGAAATTTGTCACTGACTACTTGTTTACTTAGGGCTCTATAATCTACTACTAACCTAAGATCATTGTTTTTCTTTGGCACAAGTTTAACGGGCGCTGAATATAGACTTATACTTGGTCTTTTGTCCTCGTTTCTTTCGAGTTCCTGGATTTTATTTATTAGCCACTCTTTATGTTTATATGGGATACGATAGGACTGTTTTGCCGCTGGTAGTCCCGTAGTTTGGATTGCATGCTCATAAAACAGGATAAGTCCTATGTCTTCTTCAGATGTCGAAAAAGCATTTTTATATTCCAACAGTAGGTCGCATAATTTTTGTTTCAATGGAATGTCAGTTATGTGATTTAATTCGAATTTTCCAAGAAATTGAATTCTTGACAAGGGATATTCCTTGTCAAATTGAGTATTTATTATATTATTCACCAAGTTTTTTTTTCTGATTTTTTCAAATTATTTATGTCAGTTTCCGATATTACCTGTATTTCAACTAAACATGTTCCTTTTTTTAGGGTAATCAGGTTATTTGTGTGAGTGTTCGTTACCCAAATGTAACCTTCGTCCTTTTCATAATTTATAATTTGTTCTTCACACGTCATATTTTTCACGTTGTATAACGTATAAATATAACGTTTCATTTATACGTTATAACGTGTAAAAAAAAAAAAATACACGTTATATTTTTTTGAATAGATTCAAAAGTATTTGAAAAACAAGTACATTGGAACTGTTATAGCTCCAATATCAACCCATTTCAAAACTAAATATCTACCTAGTTCCAATCCTAATCCAATCATTAACATTCATGTCGTTGATCCGAAAATGAACAACAATCAGCAGAAAAACTGACAAATATGAGAAGCTATGGAAGTGCCTTAGTAAATGTGAACCATGGTGAAGATGCAATGCCTAATTATGTATGTAATACAAGAAAGACAAGAGGAGTACTTAAAATTCACAACGAATTTCCTGGCACCAAATTGTCTGATTCTATTCAGTCAGCAAAACGTCAACAATCAAGGAAACCAAAATTAGAAAGGAAAGAAAAGAGGGGAGCTAATTCTCCATCCCCTACTGAATGGCCCGACCTTATCATTAAAGGTCAAGAAGAGTCTCATTGTCCTGGCAGTGTTTTCTCTGGTTTTGATTCTAGTCTAAATTGTGGATATTCTGATTTTCTAAAGAGAAACACAAATATACAGAAAGTGCAGGAACATTTAAATAGTGCTGATTCTCAAAAACATAAAAAGGGTGCTTCTAAAGTAAATGAATTTATAAAAAGGGTTGGAGCATCAAAGCAAAGCCCCAAAAAAGCAGATTCTGATAATTTAATTAAAAATCTGCCTAATGTAATATAAGGAAAAATTGAAAAGAGTCAACGAGAAATTCAATGCAGCACAAAGAATTGGCAAGACCAAAGGACAAAGTCAAGTAAAACTGAAATAAGTAAAAAAATTAAGGAAAACCTAAAACGTACTGACAATGAAATATTAAATGAGGAAAATAAAACTAAAAAGTTGACTGTGAAATCGTTAGAGGATAGCCTGCAGTTTAATGATGAAAATGTAGTGAATACAAAGAAAAGTAAGGAGGAGCAAGATATTATACGAGAGAAAAGAAGAAGAAGGCGCCACATAATCAGGGCTAGAAAGAGAGAACAGAAAGAAGCTGAATTGTTGCAGCAGCTTCGTGCCCCAAAAAACTCTAAATTAACTATCCTATCTGGTAATGCACTCAACAAATTTTTGAAGCCAAGCAAATTAAATACTAAACCAAAATTAGAATATTCTGCTTTTACTGAAGATTTTCCAGACTTAAATGCAGTAAATACAGTTTCTGCACCTGAAGCTTTGGAGAAGCTGAAAGTACCAGTAACACCAATGGTAGAAACATTAACTCCTGTACAGACTAGTATAGAAAATAGGAAAGAAAACGGAATCGTGAAAGAGATTGAGCAAGCAGAGAAAAATGTTAGTGAGAAGAAAGCACCAAAATTTAGTGATCCTAAACAACTCAATCTTTTCGATATTACTCTGGCCAAGTCTGTTCTTAAGCAAAAAACGAAAGAAAAACGATCAAAGTTACGAACTACAAAGAGGACAACGGATTTTGACAAAATTATTGCCAATTCATTAGACAGTAAAGCTCCCACTTTAAGTCGTGGTAAAATTATAACTAGACGAAAAAAACCCACTTTGATGAAGAAGGTGATTTTGAAACAACGACAAGAAAGGCAAAAACTCCTCCCTGTTTCGATAGGAATGGTTGCTGCATCCCCTAGAAACCTGAGTAATGAAGCCATTGATGGTGAATGGCTGGACCAACCTGAAGCAACTGAAAACGAAGGAAAAATCGTTGTTGTAAAGAAGAAGATGAAGAAGAAGAAAAAAGTAAACATTTTGGATAGCAACAATGACGAGCCAATTCGTCATACTAAGAAATTCAGAGAATATTGTGATCAAATATTGACCGATGATATTGAGATCGTTTGTGTAGACTTGCTTCATGATTTGGTTCAATTTCAAGACAGAGCTCATCAAAAAAATCCAATAAAAGCCAAAATGAAAAAGAGACTAGTTTTTGGGCTGAGGGAAACTACAAGGCAAGTTGAAAGAGGTTGGGTCAAAGCTGTTGTTATAGCACCAAATCTAGAAAAGTGTAATGAACCAGGAGGACTGGACGAAGCTGTAAAGTCTCTTCTAGATCAGATACACAAGAAAGGTGTATTCTGTGTTTACGCTTTGGATAGATGGCGACTTTCCAAAGCCACAAAGAAGAAAGGAAAGACGAGCTGTCTGGGTATACTAAATTATCAAGGCTCAAATGAAAATTACAAAAAACTACAAGTTTTTGTCGAAGAAGCAAGGAGCGAATATGAACGGAGAAGTTCTAAGAACAAAATTATGCAAAACGTCGGCATTGAGGAAGCAAATACTGATATTTCAAAGAATAGCTCAAATCAACAATAATCACCGGAAATTTCTCCTCTCCTTCTGTCTTTGATTAAAAGGAAACTAAAAGATTAAGCCTGAATGGCAAACTATGTTTGTTTGGTCGTTGATTTTCAAAGGTGACACTCCAGCACTGCCCCAATAAGGAACCATGTGCCTCCCATGTATTATTCTTCTCCGGCTACTTCGTATGCAAGCTTTGTTCGTAGAAACTTCGTAATGGGCACATTTGATTGGAAATTAAAAACCCCTTCCCATGCCCTTTATTGCTATCTTTCCTCCGTAATGCCCATGACGTTTGGTCCAAATATTCAAATAAACCAGTAATGGAGATTTGATATTGATTGGCTAATTCATAAATTCAAAGAGTTATTTTTGTAACAAGGGTTTTCCCTTTTGGTTCGACGATTCAAATAAACCATTAAAAGAGATTTGATTTTGATTGGCTAATTCAAGAAGAAAATTTTCTGCTTGGTGTAACATTTTTGCTTACTGCAAAAATGCCTTTCTTTAAATATTACATTCTTAAAATTCTATATTGTCTATTAAATATTTTTATTATAATTTCTTCCCCTTAGAATGATTGTTTAAAATTTTTAGATTTATGTCCCTACACCTTATATGGACCCTACACCTTACACTCATATAAATTACATTAAGACAGCACTTGACATCAACTGGGTTTACACAAAAATACCTGTTTCCAATTGTTTGTTTTATTTAAGTTATAATCAATTTTATCTATTGTATTTAATTCTCAATTGACCCCAGGTATTCTAACATTAAAGTGTAAAAATATATTAAAATTATATAATAAAATCACCACTGGTACTTTTATTTAATATAAATTTTGAATTCACTATTGGTACTTTGTTTTATCGTTCATCACTTATTTTTGGAATGTTATCTTCACATGTTATATGTTTAGGAATATCCTCCAGTGATGAGGCTATCCAAATTTTGTTTTTATCATTAGTGGGTTCTAGAATTTTCGATATTTGGACTCTTTGCATTGATTTTGGGGGAATTTCAGTTTTTCGTACTAAAAATCCATAATATTTTTCATTATGATTTTCTTCTATTAAGTTTAGAATATTATTTGTTGGTTTTTTCCTGGGAGTCTCTGCACTTGCTAGTTTCTTCCATAAATAAGAAATTTCTTTAATTTTTTAGGAGAAGCCAGAGCTATTCTTCCTATACTCTTTCATTTTGCCTATGTTCTCCTTTGCCTTATTTGCTTGTATGTTATTTATTATTGTTTTGGTATCCTTCGGGTAAACGAATTTTTAATTTGCTACGTCCAACAATATTTTTATTGGCTTTAAAAAAAATTACCGCCTATTATGGCCTCGTATGAAAATTTTTTACAAAATATAAATCGAGTATGGAAACTTTTGTTGTCCTTGCACAAGGCTAGGTAAACAGTTCCCTTTACGTCCAGATCATGTCCGGCTACGCTTGATAGATTGGGACATATTACTCATTCGTCGTTAGTATAATTTGGCTATTTGTTAAATATGGATGTATTTATCACATTTACTGTCGCCCCTGAATCTATAAGGGCTAAGAAGTAAATATTCCCTACATTAAAATTTTCAAATATTGGTAACATTTTATTATTATTTGCACTCAAAAATGGTATAATCACTGGTGGGGACCTATAAATACATCTTCCGCCAAATTTTGGTCCCACAAACTTTGGAGGCTTTTGTCGTTTCCCCGAGATTTCCAGATGTTCGGTGTAGAACTTTCATTTGTTCTACTTTAGTTTTCTTGATTATTATTTGAAGTTGAGTTGTTATATTGTTACCGTCGGCTGATATAACTACCTCTTGTATTTCTATTCCAACCGTTACTGGGTAGGTTTGTCCTTCCGCGATACCCTCCGCGATACTGATACATATTGCGTTGGAAATTCTAATATGAGTTTTGATAATTACCTTTTGTTAAAAAGGTATTACCTCTGTTACCTCTGGTGGCGTACCCACTATAATTTTACTAATTATACTAACACTATAATTTACCGAAAAGACTAGAGGAACTGTACCTGATGCCTTAGTTGATAGACAAAAGTTATTATTAGAAAATAATTTTATTTTCGTACTTCAATCAAATCTAGCATGAAATGGTACAAATTAACGCCAAAACTGACCTGCTTGCTCCGGCTGCCCGCCTCGCGTAGAAATAATACCAAAACTTGATTTCTAAAACAAGAAGTGGGCACACGCCCTGGACAGGTGACCTCCACTGAAAATGTCGCAATACCACTGGTATTTCCCAATCATGAACATTGACTAGTCTCCTTGGCGCTGATTCTCGGGAGAAAAAAACAAGTTTTTTTATTCAAAAATAAAACAAGAAGCCAAAAAAATTCAAAATTTTGAAGGAGAACTCAATTTTCAGATAGGAGATTGCGTTTACTTAAAAAATTAAGCAAAAATTAAAGGCAAAAAAACTCTCTGATAGATATTAAGGACCTTACAGATTATTAAAAAAGTATGACAATAATTTAGCATTTAAACTCTTGAAACCTAAATCTGGAAAAACTTATAAGACTCATATTAGTCGCATAAAAAGGGCAAAATTCACAAAAACGTGGACCCCGCGCCTGTCAATATCGAATACATTGGAAGATGAAAATGAACCAAACCCAATCTAGACTGAGTGAACTTAAGCCTTTCAATTTTAAACAAGGATATTTTGAAAATAGTAGCGACGAGGAAAAGTTTCACGAATTTCTAACGATGACCAATATGGTTACTCCCAAAGATAGAATACCCAACACGCGAAAGCGATTCATCCTCAAGCGAAGATTAGGAAGAATTGGACTATACAATTTCTCCCAAAACTCAGTTTTTCCCCGATAGGATTTCAACTCCTTGCCCTCCAAAACGATGCCCCGACGATGCAGTACCTCCTATCACACCCATAGGCAGGCCCCTAATATTATACGATGAATTAAATAAGGCCATAGATACACCCGGTGACAAAATGCCAGAACAGGTCAACCAGCCCCAAAGACAAACATTACGAGAAGCCATGGATCTTATTAATTATCCGATTAAGGCCAGACAAAGTACATTTGATGCTAGTCCGGCCGCTAATGAACACCAGTATCATGATATAACCGTTTCAAAAGCAAGACCAAAGGACTGGCTATCTTGGAAGGAAACCATGATGCAATCAATTCCCATCCTCCTGAAGACAAAGCTTTTAAACACTGGAGACATCCTAAGAAAACGTTTGACTCCTCACTTAGCTTCCAAAAATCCTTCAACTCTCCCAAGCAAAGGATTCAACAAGAAGAAACCAAGTAGTAAACCCTCTACATCACGAGGAGAAGAAATTTTTGAAGGTCAAGCAGGCTCAACACCAAAATCTCAAACATCTTCCAAAGAAATAAGTACTAAATCTACGAGTACACGTTCCTCAAAACAGAAAGTGAATCAGACACAGACAGACTCAAGGGCTCACAAAGAGTAATGCCACATAGTGCTACTGCTCAAGCCAAAAAGGCACAGCTAAATGGTCAAATGTTCCTAAGGAAACTTTTCTGCTTGGTACAACATTTTTACTTACTGAAATAACAAATAATTTGACTTGTGCGAAAAGTACGTATCTTATGGGGTATTGAATTTAACTTTAAAACTTATAGATGCTTCAAAGACTTTTACTTTGAAATTTTCTAAAGGGGTATGAATGAGAGATTTAGTCCTAAATTTTATAGGGGGGTGCTGGCCTATATGCCAGCTGCCGTTACGATGTGTAACGGCAGCCGGAGCAAGCAGTTGAGTTCTGGCATTAATGTGTACCATTTCATGCTAGAGTTTATTGAAGTTGTCTTGTCCAAGTTGTATGTGAGTACGAAAATAAAATTATTGTCTATTAATCATTTTTGTCTATCAACTAAGGCATCAGGTACAGTTCCTATAGTCTTTTTGGTACGTTCCCAAGGGAATCTATGCAATTTAGGAGACTTGAACATCACTGAGATGATTCTGTCTCCCAGGTTACTGGGAATTATTCACAGAGCCTTTTTATTCTGTTAGCTACTTAGATCCCATATCTAGATTTGAATATCCCATGTTTCATATCGATATTAAACTACCAAGACCTAGAAAAGTCCCAAGTACCTCGTAGCAATAAAACTCCCAACAATCCTCCTTAAAATAAACACCCCAGAACTTCACCATATCCACAAACCTCTCCCGTAACAACTGGAAGGGGGCTCATTTAATAGGAAATAGAAAGTTCCAGCGCCTTTTCTAAGTGAAAAAATTATCGGAGGGCAGGTAGTCCCCCTCCACCCCCTTTATCCCCAAAGTTGTCTAATCAAAATTTGAGATAGCCTTTTTGTTCGGTACCAGTAAACGCTCCTATAACTACAATCTTGACGATGATTTGATCCCCCCAAAACTCCTTGGAGAAGGGCTGCAATTAATACAGGTATTTTTTGATTTTTTTAAAAAGCTTCTATTCTAATTAAACGGTCTTAGTGTATCAGTAGTCATTCATGAATAATTGGAACAAAATGCGTAAAGTTTATGGCGTAAAGAGCGCGGTATTGAGGAGGGGGTGATCCCTGATATATACCCAATAATTTATTTTAGCTTTAAGTTTAAATGTTGCTTCTTACTTTTAGTTGAAAAACTTTTTTATTTAATTTCATCTGGCATAAGCAAAAGTCTACCAACAGGCGTAAAAAGCTAGTAATTTTATACTGACGCTTCATCTGTTTTTTATCTACCATACATTCAGCTCCAAAAGAAAAAAAAAATTCAGTTTCCTTCTCTAGAAAATATTATTATATTCTATTATTATGTTTTTTATGTGCAATGTTTTGAGGTGATAATCGTCAATTGTAATGCTAAGTCAAATAGTTTTGTAATCTATGGATCTGCTTAGTATGAAAGCTAATTTTTTTGGTGCGAAATAAGTTCTATTTATAGCTCAACTGAGCATTTTTCTTGCTTTGTTGATGATAAATTAGTGTTTATAATATAGGCGTTTGTTATTTTTCAAGCTAATAGAAAAAATCTTATGGCATAAAAAAATTAAAAGTAAAAATAGGCATTTCCTAAAATACAACATTGAAAAATTGAAATAAAAATGATTAAATAAATTCAGTCCCTTCATCGAATACTTTGAATCAAAATCTCAGCATAATAAAAGGTGATATCTTGTGTAAGTACAGTTCATATTATTAGACTGTGTTTTTGGTAAACAATTTCTTAGCTATTCTTACTGATCCCCTCCTACAGTTACTTATGGAGTTCATGATATTACTTAACATTTGAGTTATTTGAAAGCTAACCTGTTTATTGAATTTATGGACTATAGACTAATATCTATAGTAATTATAGACATAGAGACTTGAATATAGACTTATATATCTAACAGTTCGTGGTAAGGAACTGTAGTAAGGAGCGACCCGGCTCAATAGTAACCAAAACTCTAAAAGACGGAGTTTTGATACCAATAGTTACATCAAAAGAATCAAGTTTTAATGCTGATTTTAAATATATAAGTTTCATCAAGTTTAGTCTTACCCATAAAATATTACGGGCCTGAGAAAATTTGCCTTATTTTAGAAAATAGGGGGAAACACCCTTCAAATCATAGAATTTTGACAAAAATCACACCATCAGATTCAGCGTATTAGAGAACCCTACAGTAGAAGTTTCAAGCTCCTGTATACAAAAAATGTGGAATTTTGTATTTTTTTTGACAAGAAAGATCACGGATGCGTGTTTATTTGTTTGCTTTTTTTCATGGGGGTAATCGTATCGACCCAGTGGTTCTAAACATCGTGAGGGGGCTCATTCTAACCAAAATTTAGAGTTCTAGTGCCCAATTTAAACATTGTTTTAACACAATTGAGCTTAATAGCTTTATTGCAATGGCTTTGTTAAGTTTTGTTAAACTGTATAGAGCGTTTTTTATTCTTTTATTTTATAGCATAAACAATGTTAGATATTCATAAATCAGAATCTGATTTGTTGTCTATTTATTAATCATACATAACAAATTTTTAATCATAAGAATATCTTATCAACATTTTAGTTAAAAAGTAAGTACAGGACTTCAAAAGAAAAAAATCAATAAATAATGAACTCATTGAGGGGTTGACTGCTCTCTAGTTGAAGTTCATAAGTTCTTGCGTTTAAGAGTTTTTGAAAATTAAAGGGGGCTCAATAGAATATAATATTTTAAGCTAATGGCTAGCATATAAAATCGTAAAAAACAAACATGTTAATTCTGGAATTACGAGTAAAGTTGGCAGGTTTAAGTTTCAAAGTCTTAGTCGTGGAAATTACAGAAGAAACATTACTAAAATACAAATTTCGCGCGGAAGAAGGGGGGGGAGATTATACAATATGTAGAGTGGAAAAGTATGATTCATTACCCCAAGCCCTCTTATATAAATATTATAGGTAGTTAGAAGAAAAAACCCAAATGCTTTCATTTATTTTTGTCCTAATTCCTTTAGCAGCAGAAGGTCGAGCAAAAACGTATCTGTTTTTGTTTGACCTTTTGACCTAGTAAATCAATTAGTTCGTGTTAACAAACTGTAAGTATGGAGTGATGCGGCTCAATAGTAACCAAAACTGTAAGAAATTTGTCATATAAGATTTGCCAATCAATCAATCTCTTATATACAATCTCTGATTGTATATAATCTCTTATATACATCTTTTATCAATCTCTTATATACAAAATTGTGGAATTTTGAATTTCTTGCCAAAAACAAGTTTACGGATGCGTGTTGATTTGTTTGTTTTCCCCAGGGATGATCGCATCGAACCTATGATCCTAGATGATCTGAAGATGGCTTATTTAGTAGGAAATAGAAAGTTCTTGTGCCCCATTATGTGAAAAAATTATTGGAGGGTAGCTAGCCCCCTCCTTTTCCCCAAAACTGTCTGATCAAAATTTTGAGATAGCCATTCTATTTAGCATGGTCTTAAAATCTATTAACTGTAGTTTTGAGGATGACCTGACCCCTCCCAGCTTCCGGGGAAAGGCTGCAAGTAATGCAGGTGTTTTTTGAACTTTTTTCTATTTGTATTAAACGGTTTTTGTGCATCAATAGTCATTCATAAATATTTTGAACAAAAAGTCAAACTTTAGTCTAAAGAGCAAGGTATTGAGAAGGGGACTATCATCTTTATTTTTTTAACAAGTTTTGTTCGTTTTAAGTTTCAGTTGACTCTTTACTTTCAGTTGAAAAAAACTATTTTTTTTAAATTTAATTTCATCTAGTAGGTCGAAGAGTCTACCAACAGGCGTCACATATTATCAATTTTATACTGGCGTTTCATCTGTTTTTCTATCTACCATACATTCAGCTCCAGTAAAAAAACAAAAATATTTTTAACTTCTTTCTCGAAATTTTATTCTATTTCAAATACAACCTTTTTACAATTACGTGGCAAATAGTCAAGAGTGACTTAAAATGATTAGTGGACAAATATTTTCTCATTTTTTTATTAGGATAAAATTTCAAAGAATCCAAGGGAAATTTATATTCATATTATATTTTAAACTACTTCCTAACAAAATCTTGTATTTTCCAAATTCCAAGTGGCAATAATTTTCCTCCTCTTCTTCTCCCCTAATGTTGCCCCTTGTTTTCATAAGAAAGCTCCACGCTCTTGAGCTATCAATAAAGTTAGGGTAATATGTTGGGGGTAATCAGTTTAGGGGTAATGCTTTCTTATTAAATTGACCTCTTGTGAAGTAGCTTGATCTAGTCCTAAGCTTGTTTCGATATAAATATTAATTTCCGAAATCCCCACAAGGCTTGTACGAAAGACTTTTAAGCCCTGAAAGTGGTATGGATATAGGAGTTAGACACAACTTTATAAAACGGAAAATCATACAACAAATAGTAGATGTTAGTTGAATAATTTCAGAAATCTGATCTCTTTAGGGTAATGGGTTTTGGACCAAGGTGATGAGAATATCACAGCATGCAGAGACTGGTCCTCTCACCAAACCAACTACATGGGGCGAGGAAATAAAATGGATGGAACAGTTTGTTTACCTAGGAAGTTTGCTGACATCCACTAGTGACTCCTCAAAAGACATCAAATGAATCCTGGCTCTTGCCTCCGCATACTTTATTTCACTGCGCTCTTTTTGGAAAAATAAACACCTGCCCTTAAAACTGAAGATGGAGCAAAACTGAAGCGCATGGAACAGAGACATATAAAAGCCGATGACAAGCACCGACTGGTAATATTTGAAACTAAATCTCTCCGAAAGCTGCTTATTATCACTTACCTCGGCCGAGTAACAAATGAACAACTACTGTCCTTCTCCGATTAACCTCCTACTTGTACAATTAGCCATGACTTGATGCCTGCAACTACTCCATTTTAATTCAATTTCTTATCACTCAATTGGTCTATCTGTTTTGGCTTTCTTTCTACAATTAGCCATGACTTGATTCACACAAGTATTCCATTTCAATTCAAAAACGGAGTTGGATTCCCTATCCATCTCCCGACAAAAAAAGAAGATCCCCAAACTACCGAAAACTCTGAATCCCCGAAAAAAGTTACTTTGTGCTGGTGGTCATTCTTTGTTTTTTATATGGCCCATGGCGTTGTCTGTGGTATTTTTAAACGAACAAAATACGATTACACTTACTTTCAAAATTAAACACATTTCAATATTTTTCTGCTCCTCGAATTTCCCCTTCGAAACAGAGTCAACTTTGACAAAAAATTGACCGACAAAATTCTGCTTTTCTTTCCGGAATTGTTCTCTGAGTTTTTAGAATGTGGTACTTTATTCGCAAATCGCTCAAACACCTCCAAAACATAACACAAAATGAAAAACAGTCCTACTCATAATTCTAAAGAACCATGACAACAATTTAGCGAAAATCGCCAATGTTTTCCAGATTGTCTGAAAAGAAAAGAAAAACACTGGATAAGTTAAACGGTGAGATCTTTCAGCTTGACTAGTAGTATCGTTTCTTCAACAACTTTACAATTAGTAAAACCCTTTGAAAGTTGCTTTAAAAAATATCAAAAGTACCTTTCTTCAATCATATTTATGTTACACAAGGTTGTTTTAAACAAGTTTTGTTAAACTAAATAGAGTGTTTATTATTCTTTTGTTTTGTAGCATAAACAAGGTTAGATATTCATGAATCAAAATATAATTTGTTGTCTATTAATTGCAAAATTTTAATCATAAAGAATATTTTATCAAAATATTAAATAAAAAGTAAGTACAGGACTTCCAAGGAAAGAATCAGTAAAGTAATGAACTCATTGAGGAGAAGACTACTCCATAGTTGAATTTCATAAGTTCTTGCGTTCAATTGTTTTTGAAAATGAAACAGGGCTCAACAGAATATAATATTTTAAGCTTAAGGCTAGCATGTAAAATCGTAAAAAAACGAATATGTTAATTTTGGAATTAGAAGTAAAGATGGCAGGTTAAAGTTTCAAATTCTCAGTCGTGGAAACTACAGAAGAAACATTACTAAAGTAAAAATTGGGCGCGGAAGAAGGGAATGTCGAGATCATACAATACATAGAGTAAAACAAAAGTATGATTCATTACCCCAAGCCCTCTTATATAAATATTTTAGAGGTAGTTAGGAGAAAAAACCCAAATACTTTCATTTACTTTCGTCCTAATTCCTTTAGCAGCAGAAGGTCGAGCAAAAACGTATCTGTTTTTGTTTGACCTTTTGACCTAGTAAATCAATTAGTTCGTGTTAACATACTTTAAGCACGGAGTGATGCGGCTCTATAGTAACCAAAACTGTAAGAATTTTGTCATAAAAAATTTGCCAATCAATCAATCTCTTATATACAATCTCTAATTGTATATAATCTCTTATATACATCTTTTATCAATCTCTTATATGCAAAATTATGGAATTTTGAATTTCTTGCCAAAAACAAGTTTACGGATGCGTGTTGATTTGTTTGTTTTCCCCAGGGATGATCGTATCAAACCTCTGATCCTAGATGATCTGAATATGGCTTATTTAATAGGAAATAGAAAGTTCTAGTGCCCTTTCTATTTTGTTCAATATTGATCAATTTGTTCAATTTTACATATAAAATTTGCCAATCAATCAATCTCTTATATATAATCTCTGATTGTATATAATCTCTTATACAATCTCTTATCTGCAAGAATCAAATTGTTAAAATGAAAAGGGGCTTAGCAGAATATAATATTTTAAGCTTAAGGCTAGCATATAACATCGTAGAAAACAAATATGTTAATTTCGGAATTACGAGTAAAGTTGACAGGTTTAAGTTTCAAATTCTTAGTCGTAGAAATTACAGAAGAAACATTACTAAAATACAAATTTGGCGCGGAAGAAGGGGGAGGGCGGGATTATACAATACGTAGAGTAGAAAAAGTGTGATTCATTACCCCAAACCATCTTACATAAATATTCTATAGGTAGTTAGGAGAAAGAACCCAGATGCATTCATTTAATTTTTTCTTAATTACTTTAGCAGCAGAAAGGTCAAGCAAAAACGTATTTGTTTTTGTTTGACCTTTTGACCTTGTAAATACAATAGTTCGTGGTAACAAACAGCAAGTACGGAGCATTGCGGCTCAATAGTAACCGAAACTGTAAGAATCAAGGTTTTGATAATAGTAGATACATCGAAATAATTGAATTTTGATGTTTATTCAAAGTACAGAATTAATGAAGTTTTATGCTACCCACCAAAGTTTCGAATCTGAGAAAATTTGCCTAATTTTTGTAAAAAGGGAAACGCCCCTAAAAACTGAAGTGATTTAATGAAAATCATACCATGTGATTCAGCTTATCAAACAACCCTACTTTAGAGGTTTCAATCTCTTATACACAAAATTGCAGAATTTTGAATTTTTTGCCAAAAACAAGGTGACGGATGCGTGTTGATTTGTTGGTTTTCCCCAGGGATAATCGTATCGAACCTATGATCCTAGATGATCCGAAGATGGCTCATTTAATAGAAAATAGAAATTTCTAGTGCCCTTTTTAAGTGACAAAACTAGTGGAGGGTAGCTAGCCCCCTTACACCCCCTTTTTCCCGAAAGCTTTCTAATCAAAACTTTGAAATAGTAATTTTGTCCAGCTTGGTCTAAAAATCTATCAACTATAGTTTTGATAATGACTTGACCCCTCAGAGCTTCCGAGGGAAAGGCTGCATGTAATGCAGTTTTTTTTTAATTTTTAAAGAAGCTTTTATTCTTATTAAACAGTCTTTGTGTATCAATAGTTATTCATAAATAATTGGAAAAAAGTCAAACTCTAATGTAAAGAGCGAGGTATTGATGAGGGGGCTATCCCCTTCATTTTTGTAATAATTTCTGTTCGTTTATAACGTTGCTCCTTACTATCAGTTGAAAAAGCTGTTTTTTTGTTTTTTTTCATGTAACAGGACCAAAAGTCTACCAACAGGCGTCACAAACTAGTAATTTTATATTGACGTTTCATCTGTTTTTCTATCTACTGTACATTCAGCTCCAGTAAAAACACAAAAATATTTTTAACTTTTTTTTCGAAATTTTATTCTATTTCAAATACGACCTTTTTACTATTACGGTTGAGATAGCGGAAAATGATTAATGGAAAAATATTTTCTCGATTTTTTATTTGGATAAAATTTCACAGAATCTAAGGGAGATTTATTTTTGTATTATACTTTTAAAATACTAAAGAAGAGTTCTTCCTAACTAAAACACGTATTTTCAAATTTCCAAGTCGTAATAATTTCCCTCCTCTTCCCATCCCCTAATGCTGCCCCTTGTTATCATAAGAAAGCTCCACGCTCTTGAACTATCAATGAAGTTAGGGTAATATGTTGGGGGTAATCAGCTTAGGAGTAATGCTTTCTTATTAAATTGACCACTTGTGAAGTAGCTTGATCTAGTTCTATTTTTTTTTAATTATAAATATTACTTTTTAAAATCCACACAAGGCTTGTAAGTAAGACTTTAAAGCCTTGAAAGTGGTATGCATATAGGAATGAGACACAACTTTATAAAAGGGGAAATCATGTAACAAATAGTAGATGTTTTTGGAATAATTTCAGAAATCTGATCTCTTTATTGTAAGGGGTAATGGAACAAGGTGATGAAAATATCACAGCACGCAGAGACTGGTCCCCATCTCATCAAACCAACTACTTGGGGCGAGGAAATCAAATGGATGAAACAGGACAACAAATGGACAGAACAGTTTGCTGAAGATGGAGCAAAACTGAAGCACATGGAGAAGAGACATTTTAAAGCCGACGACAAGCACCGACTGGTGGCATTTAAAACTAAATCCCTCCAATAGATCCGTGTCATCACTTACCTTGACTAAGTAACAAACGAACAACTACTTTCCTTCTTGGATTAACCTCAAACCATCTTACAGACGGAGAAGCTCTGTCCTGGTTTTCTTCATTCCTAACTGGCCGATCCATTGCAGTTGAAGCTTATGATGAGCATATTCCAGTCGAATATGGAGTGCCACAAGGCTCAGTTCTTGGGCCATCCCTTTTCCTCATATATGTCAACGACCTCTATCGACTATTTAGCAACCCACGATCTGATTTCTGTTGTCATTTGTGCCAGAAAGGAGATGCTGTGGTTGAAGCCTTGGATACGCCTGGTCAACATGAAGAACTCTTTGCATTCGCCGACGACACCACCCTGGGGGCTGCAGCACCTGATGAATCATCTCTTATCCTCAAGCTACAATTGATGGCAGAAAATATATATCGTTGGTTTGATGCAAATTTGTTAGCTTTGAATGTAAAAAAATCGTTTCTTCTTATATTCTCCCGCATAGGCAAAAGCTGACCTACAGTGACAGAGCTTAAAACATCTAAGGGATCCATATCCCGCCCAGCTGACCGGTTTATTCGATTCCTTGGGATACTTCTGGATGAAAATCTATCTTTCAAACGGCATACTGAGTCAATGAGATTAAAGGTTTCTCGAGGCCTTGGAATTATTCGAAAGCTGAAGCGAGTCTTTCCTTTCTCTATCCTTCGTCTATTATATTTCTCTCTTATTTACCCTTATTTATGCTACTGCTCGTCAGTGTGGATGTCAACATTTCCATCTGTACTTACACCTTTACATAATCTCCAACTGAAAGCAGCAAAAGTTCTTCAGTCTACCACCCATATTTCTGTTGAACTTCTGAAGATTAAAGAAATTCATACATTACACCTCTCTTTCATTGCGTTTCAGTATTTCCGTGGAGACCTTCCATCAAGTTTTTCCAGGCTTTTTGAAATTGTTCGAAATGTCAGTCCTTATGAAACTAGAAAAAAGGATGATGTGCTAGTGCCATCCACCCCTGCAGTGCGCTCGGACTTTGGTCTGATAGTTGCTGTCGGACGTGCCTGGAATTCCATTCCTGTTGGGATTCGACGGTCCTGTACCATAGGATCCTTCAAGAAACGGTTGAAGAATTTTTTAATCAAAAAAAAATAAATTAAATTATAATATTGATCAGTTATTTATATTGTTTATTTATCAAGATTTAATTTATTTATTTAATTATTTAGATTGAATTTATTTATTTAGATTTGGGTGGTGTGAGTGTTGGATCCTCGATGTATATATATTTTTTTATTTTTATTTATTTTTTGTAAGTAGGTGTTGCGGAGACCGGTTGTACTCGAGTGAGGATTGGTGAGTAGACTCTAAATATATTTTAAGTGTGAATGTAATTAATAGTTATTTATGTTTTGTTTTGTTGTTTTTTTTCCCAAATAACGGGCCATTGAGCCCTTTGGGATATTTTTTGTTTATAAATGGATGGATATTGGTAATAAAAGGAACTCTAGAACTCTAGAACTCTCTAGACCATCCAACTCCGTCCTAAATTTTACAGAAATCTATTTTTCACCAGAGGGAGAAGACTTTGTGAGGAGCCAATGGGTCTGTACGAGATTGGAAGGAAACGATTCTTGTGTTTGTGTCTTAAGCTCTTAGATGGTGTAAAAGCGAGCAAAGTCCAAGCTACATTTAGTCGTCTTTTATTTCGTCTTAGAAAGTAACTATTTCTGGATTTGTTGTCTTTACAGCATAGCCACGTAATTTATTTAGGTTAAATATTAAAGGACAAAGTATTGCTCAAAAAATCTGAACAAAACTAGCACAAGTCCAAACAGATTATTACTCCATAAGTTATTCTTCTTCTGCACTTGAAAAATCAAAAGATACTACCATCTTGGAATACAACTTTTCTTGTACTACTTTGTTTCTACTAAGTATTAAATAAAAATAAACAAGTTTTTTTAAATGAAAGTAAGGAGCAACATTAAAACTTAAAACGAACAGAAATTACTCCGTATACGAAAGGGGCTTTTCATCTGCAGCCTCTCGCTCTTTACGCTAAAGTTTGACTCTTTCTCACAACTCTACTTTTTAAAACGATAAAAAACTATAGTGTAAAGAGCGAAAGGTTGCGGAGGAAAAGCCCCTTTCATATAACGAGTAATTTCTGTTCGTTTTAAGTTTTAATGTTGCTCCTTACTTTCATTTAAAAAAACTTGTTTATTTTTTTTTTAATTTCTGGACGTTTTTGAATTAATGCATGTTTTGATCTTGGCTCTCCGTACACAAATAATTAAAACGAAATTTGCATATTAATTTTGATCCGCTAGATGGCTTTCTCATAGTTTTAATCGGAAGATTTTGAGAAAAAAGGTGCGAGGGAGGAGGCCTAGTTGCCCTCCAATTTTTTAATTATATAAAAAGGCAACTGGAACTTTTAATTTTTTACAAACGTTTTCATTAGTAAAAAATATACTTAACTTACGAATTAACTTACGTAATGACCTTCTATATCTGTATGTTTTATAGCGTATATGAAGGGGTTCACCCCTCGTTGATATCTCGCTCTTTACACTAAAGCTTAAATTTTGTCCCAATTCATTAAGAATGACCTCTGAATCACAAAGGCCGTAGAATAAATAATTTAAATTACTTAAAATACTTTATCGTAAAGAGTGAGGTATTACGAGGAGGTAAACCCCTCATATGCGTAATAATTTTTGCTCGTCTTAAGTTTTGATGCTGCTCCTTGCTTTCAGTAGAAAAAACTTTTCATATTTATTTTTCATTGTTTTATTCAAATAATGATAGAAAACACAGCGCCCCCTTCATTGAAATTCTCTTCCCCCATGAGACATTCCTGCATGGACATATCCTCCCACGCACCCCTCCCCTAAAATTACCCCCCTCAACCAAAAATACCCCTGAAAACGGTTGTACGCTTCCCAGTAACCATTACTATATGTAAACACAGGTCAAAGTTTACTGGAAGACTTTAACAGGTCCTCTGGCAAAAAATGCAAAATTCCACATTTTTGTAGATAGGAGCTTGAAACTTCTACAATTCTCTGATACGCTGAATCTAATAATGTGATTTTTGTTAAGATTGTATGACTTTTAAGGGGTGTTTCCCCCTATTTTCTAAAATGAGGCAAATTTTTTGAGGCTCGTAACTTTTGATGGGTAAGACTAATCTTGATGAAACATATATATTTAAAATCAGCATTAAAATGTAATTGTTTTGATGTAACTATTGGTATCAAAAATTCCAATTTTTAGAGTTTCGGTTACTGTTGAGCCGGGTCGCTCCTTACTACAGTTCGTTACCACGAACTGTTTGATTTCTAGCTCGAGTCCATCTTATAGGACTTTTTTTCATTTCCTTTGCTTTTATACAGTGGCGTAATTTTGTCAAAATCCAAATTTAAGACGGGGGGAGGGGCTTGGGAAATAGCTAACGTGTCCTAACCATCGAAGCTTCAGAATTTGAGGGCTGGCATAATGGTTTGAGGTTACTCCAAGGAGGAATGTAGCTGTTCATTTTTTACTCGGTCAAGATAACCCTAAGCTTTCGGGCTTTCGGAGGGATTTATTTTCAAATACCACCAATCAATGCTTGTCATCAGCATTTATGCGTCTCTGCTCAAAACGCTGCAACTTGAATCACTAAGGCGCAGAAATGTCACATTTTCAGTTTTAAGGGCAGGTGTTTAATTTTCCAAAAAGAGCGCTTTGACTTTAAGCATGCGGAGACAAGAGCCAGGCATCGTTTGATGTCCTCACCACGTGAGAGGAGGACCAGTGTCTGTGTGTTGTGATATTCCCATGACCTTGGTCAATTACCCTCCACCCCATAGTGATCAGATTTTAGCAATTATTTCACTAGCATCTACTATTTGTTGTATGATTTCTCGTTTTATAAAGTTGCGTCGCACTCCTGCTTGTCCCTCTCAGGACTAAAGTATTACATTCAAGTCTTGTGGAGATTTTGGAATGTGGGGCTTTGTGCGGATATGCATTTCCCCCAAACTGAATAAACATATTACCCCAACTTCATTGATAGTTCAAGAGCAATAGGGCAGCAATAGTGAAGGGGAAGAGGAGATAAATTATTACTACTTGGAATTTTGAAAATATGTGTTTTAGTTAGGAAGGACTCTTTTTTTTATAGTTTTTAGAGCATAAAATGAAAAATAAATCCCCCTTAGATTCTGGGAAATTTTCATCCTAAAAAAAAATCAAGAAAATAATTTCCAATTAATCATTTTCTACTATCTTACTCTTGACCACTCACCAGGTAATAGTCAAAAGGTCGTATTTGAATAAAACAAAATTTCGAGAAAGCATATGAAAAAATCATTTTTTTTTTCTGCAGCTGAATTCATAGTTGATAGAAAAACATATGACGCGCAAGTATAAAATAATAATTTTGTGACACCTGTTGGTAGACTTTAGGTCCTACTAGATGAAATTGAGTTTAAAAAACGAGTTTTTTCAACTGAAAGTAAGAAGCTACATTAAAACTTAAAACAAACCTAAATTATTATGTATATGACAGTGGTTGCCCCTTTTTCAGTATTTTACTCTTTAGGCTAAAATTTAACATTTTGATCCAATTATTCAAGAATGACTACTGATACACAAGGACCATTTAATCATATTAAAAGCTTTATAAAAAATTCAAAAAACACCTGCATTACTTGCAGCGCCTATCCCGGGGGATGTGGGGGTCATTTCATCCTCAAGACTGTAGTTATTAGATTTTTCGGCGAATCTGAACAAAATTGCTATCTCAAAATTTCTATGAGATAACCTTAGGAAACAAGGGGGCAGGAGGGGGCTAGTTGCCCTCCAATATTTTTTTCATTTTAAAAGAGCATAAGAACTTTCTATTTCTGATTAAATGAGCTCTCTTCCGATCATCTAGGATCACTGGTTCAATACTATCACCCCTGGGGAGAACAAACAAGAACACAAAAAAGTACGCATCTGTGACCTTGTTTCTGGCAAAAAATTTAAATTTCTGCATTTTTGTATATAAGCCGGCCTACCTTCCTTAAACAGCTGGGGACATGGAGCTCAGGTACCCGCAATTCCCACAAGCGATAAAAGCGTATTTATGGATATAGTAGTGTGCACTCACTGTTTACTGACTAGAGGATAATAGTGCTTCCAGTGGCTAGTTTTTTTTTTTCTTATCAAGGAGTCAAAGAGGTGAAAGGATGAGATGATAGTCTGTGTACCTCTCAATAATTTTTGGAACTGGAACTGGAAGAGATTGAAACTTCTATACGCTACTAGGGTTCTCTGATAAGCTGAATTTCATGGTATGATTTCATTAAAGTCACTTCATTTTTTAGGGGGGGTCCCCCTTTTCAAGAATTAGGCATATCTTCTCAGGCTCGTAACTTTTGATGGGTAATATAAAACTTCATGAATTTTATATTTTGAATAAGCATCAAAATTTGATTCAATCATCTAGACTCTTATCAAGACTCTCATTCTTACAGTTTCGGTTACTATATAGCCGCATCGTTCCGTACTTATAGTTCGTTATCACGAGCTATTTGATTTACTAGGTCAAAAGGTCAAATAAAAACAGATACGTTTTTGTTCGACCTTTCTGCTGCAAAAGGAATTAGGACTCAAGTAAATGAAAGCATTACTTTCTTTACTTTCTTATGACAATTTGTCTCCAAATGTTTTTCTGGAACATTGAACAGTCAAACACTGTTCACAAACAGGGAACTGGAACAGTGAGCAGTCAAACACAGCGTTTCTAACTTTTTCCACTGCTTTGATCTTTGAAAATAAACTTTAATCCAAAATGATTATAACGCCACATCAGAAATGCCGATTACTTGGTAAAAAACAAGTTAACTGATAAAGTGTTTACTGATTGCCTTGTCCACTTCTCAAACACATCGGTGAGTGCAAATGTTAAAAGTATCTTCTTCTTCATTGTTTGATTATTAACTTCCCTCCCCCCCCCCCCCTATGTTGTTTATCATTCCCCCGTATTAACGAAAAGATCTCTGGGTAGGTCATAATTCTGCTCGGTTATAAGTCTTTTGGTAATTTATTTACTTTTAATACGAAAATAGTAAAACAGAAACTTTCTGTTTCTTTCGAATCGATACTCTTAAGATGTTGAGAGCAGTCTCAGTTTTGATTTGTTGGTAAATTTAGTTTTTAGTAAAAAAAGAATGATAATTTTGCCTTATCTCAGATACTGGGATTTGGTAGTAAACGCATCTCTTTTACAGAATTTTTTTCAACCGCGATAAAAAAGAGATTAAATTGGAGAAAAAAAAAAAAACGATCAAGATAACTACCTATAGAAAATTTATATATTATGAATCATACTTTTTCTACTCTACATATTGTATAATCTCCCCCTCCCCCCTCTTCGTCACAAATTTTTACTTTAGTAATATGTATTCTGTAATTTCCACGACTAAGCTTTTGAAACTTAAACCGGCCAACTTTACCCGTAATTAAATTTAAAAAAAACAAATGTTTTAAATGAAAGTAAGGAGCGACATTAAAACTTAAAACGAACAGAAATTACTCCGTATATGAAAGGGGCTTTTCCTTCTCAACGCCCCGCTCTTTACGCTAAAGTTTTTTACTGTTTTAAAACGTAGAGTTAAGATAAAGAGTCAAACTTTAGCGCAAAGAGTGGGGCGTTGAGAAGGAAAAGCCCCTTTCATATACGGAGTAATTTCTGTTCGTTTTAAGTTTTAATGTCGCTCCTTGCTTTCATTTAAAAAACTTGTTTTTTTTAATTTAATTTCTGAAAGTTTTTGAATCAATGCATGTTTTGATTTTGGCTCTCCGCAGAGGAATAATTAAAACGAAATTTGTATATATATATTTTTTTTTTTGGCTAAATGGCTTTCTCATAATTTTGATCGAATGATTTTGAGAAAAAAAGAGCGGGGGAGGAAGCCTAGTTTCCCTATGGGTAATAATTTCTGTTCGTTTTAAGTTTTAATGCTGCTGCTTACTTCCAGCTGAAAAAAACTTTTTCATATTTATTTTTTCATTGTTTTTTTTAAGTAATGCCTGTAAATCCTGCGCTCCCTTCATGGAAATTTTCTTCCCCCATGACAAATTCCTGGATGGAAAGTTCCCCCAGCATATCCTCCTCTTCTCAACCCCTGCCTCCAAACAAAAAATCCTCCTGAAAACGCCTGTACACTTCCCAATAACCATTACTATATGCAAGCACTGGTCAAAGTTTTGAACTTGTAACCCCTCCCACGGGGACTGTGGGGGAGTAAGTCGTCCCCAAAGACATAGTTATAAAGTTTTTCGACCACGCTGAATAAAATGGCAAACTCAGAATTTTGATCCGTTGACTTTGGGAAAATAATTAGCGTGGGAGGGGGCCTAGGTGCCCTCCAATTTTTTTGGTCACTTAAAAAGGGCACTACAACTTTTCATTTCCGTTAAAATGAGCCCTCTCGCAACATTCTAGGACAACTGGGTCGATACGAACACCCCTGGGAAAAAAACAACAAAAAAACAAACAAACAAACAAATAAACACGCATCCGTGATCAGCCTTCTGGCAAAAAATATAAAATTCCACATTTTCGTTGATAGAAGCTTGAAACCTCTGCAGTAGGGTTCTCTGATACGCTGAATCTGATGGTGTGATTTTCGTTAAGATTCTATGACTTTTAGGGGGTGTTTCTTTTTTATTTTAGTAATGTTTCTTCTGTAATTTCCACAACTAAGACTTTGAAAATTAAACCTGCCAACTTTACTCGTAATTCCAGAATTAACATGTTTATTTTTTACGATTTTATATGCTAGCCATTAGCTTAAAATATTATATTCTATTGAGCCCCGTTTAATTTTCAAAAACTCTTAAACGCAAGAACTTATGAACTTCAACTAGAGAGCAGTCAACCCCTCAATGAGTTCATTATTTATTGATTTTCTTCTTTTGAAGTCTTGTGCTTACTTTTTAACTAATATGTTGATAAGATATTCTTATGATTAAAAATTTGTTACGTATGATTAATAAATAGACAACAAATCAGATTCTGATTTATGAATATCTTATGCTATAAAATAAAAGAATAAAAAACGCTCTATTCAGTTTAACAAAACTTCTATATAGTAGTCATTCGAATAAAGCTTTTAAGCTCAATTGTGTTAAAACAATGTTTAAATTGGGCACTAGAACTCTAAATTTTGGTTAGAATGAGCCCCCTCACGATGTTTAGGACCACCGGGTCGATACGATTACCCCCATGAAAAAAAGCAAACAAATAAACACGCATCCGTGATCTTTCTTGTAAAAAAAAACAAAATTCCACATTTTTTGTATACAGGAGCTTGAAACTTCTAGTGTAGGGTTCTCTAATACGCTGAATCAGATGGTGTGATTTTTTTCAAAATTCTATGATTTTAAGGGTTTTTTCCCCTATATTCTAAAACAACGCAAATTTTCTCAGGCTCGTAACTTTTGATGGGTAAGACTAAACTTGATGAAACTTATATATTTAAAATAAGCATTAAAATGCAATTCTTTTGATGTAGCTATTGGTACCAAAATTCCATTTTTTTAGAGTTTTGGTTACTATTGAGCCGGGTCGCTCCTTACAGTTCGTTACCACGAACTGTTTTATTCCGAAATTAACATACTTATTTTTTTTACAATTTTATATACTAACTTCAAGCTCAAAATATTATATTCTATTGAGCCCCGTTTAATTTTCAAAAACTCTTAAACGCAAGAACTTATGCACTTCAACTAGAGAGCAGTCAACCCCTCAATGAGTTCATTATTTATTGATTTTCTTCTTTTGAAGTCTTGTGCTTACTTTTTAACTAATATGTTGATAAGATATTCTTATGATTAAAAATTTGTTACGTATGATTAATAAATAGACAACAAATCAGATTCTGATTTATGAATATCTAACATTGTTTATGCTATAAAATAAAAGAATAAAAAACGCTCTATTCAGTTTAACAAAACTTCTATATAGTAGTCATTCGAATAAAGCTATTAAGCTCAATTGTGTTAAAACAATGTTTAAATTGGGCACTTGAACTCTAAATTTTGGTTAGAATGAGCCCCCTCACGATGTTTAGGACCACTGGGTCGATACGATTACCCCCATGAAAAAAAGCAAACAAATAAACACGCATCCGTGATCTTTCTTGTAAAAAAAACAAAATTCCACATTTTTTGTATACAGGAGCTTGAAACTTCTAGTGTAGGGTTCTCTAATACGCTGAATCAGATGGTGTGATTTTTTTCAAAATTCTATGATTTTAAGGGTTTTTTCCCCTATATTCTAAAACAACGCAAATTTTCTCAGGCTCGTAACTTTTGATGGGTAAGACTAAACTTGATGAAACTTATATATTTAAAATACGCATTAAAATGCAAATCTTTTGATGTAGCTATTGGTACCAAAATTCCATTTTTTTAGAGTTTTGGTTACTATTGAGCCGGGTCGCTCCTTACAGTTCGTTACCACGAACAGTTTGATTCCGAAATTAACATACTTATTTTTTTTACAATTTTATATACTAACTTCAAGCTCAAAATATTATATTCTATTGAGCCCCGTTTAATTTTCAAAAACACTGTAACACAAGAAGCAATGGTTTTCAACTAGAAGTAGTCAACCCCTCAATTAATACATTAATTTATTGATTCTTTCCTTGGAAGCAGGGCTGCCAATTTTTTTTAAGGAGTGTGTCATATTTTTTCCGAAAATGTGCTTTTTGTGCCATCTCAGATTCCATAATGTGTCATATTTTTTGCTAGAAGTGGTATTATATTTAAATGTCAAATCTTTATTTAGAGTTTTGAATATATAATCTTTTCCAAATCAGTTCAAAAAGGACTAAACTTAACCTTATCCTTTTATCTTGGGATCATGACCTTTTTATGATGTCATGAATGAAATAGAAACATTCGATTAAATTAATGTTACACACTATGAATTTGTGTCTGGGCGGCCAACGAGGCAAGTTTACATTTATAAAAGTGGGACAACCCGACAGTAAATTGAAAATAGACTTTTCTTATGACTTCGTAATTGCAATCGGCTCTAACCGTAATCGACCTTATTGACTAAGCTTTTTATTTACTCAATATGTAAGCCATTCAACCAGCTTCAATCTAGTATTTTTGTCATATTTGTCGGTGCCTCTTTAAGCCAGATGGATTATTTTGAAGGAAAGACATCTCTGGAAATTTGTAATCTTGTCCGAAGTGGGATACCCCTTCTGTACTCCTAAAAATGGGAGTTGGTGCTTATGCATACAGCTTTGGTAAACTGCATGCTGTTTACTTTTTACTATTAAGCACGTACCAGTTGGCTACTTACTTGCACTTGTACTTGTGGCGGGAATTAGGCGTTTCCACCTCACCCGGCATCGATGATTTTAGAGACCTTCTTGGACCATATTGTTCGATCTTGTGCCAGCTGCTCTGCAAAAGCGAGCCACTGTGTTGACCATCTGTGACCGAATTTTCTGAAACCCCCGATTAGTTCAAGTTCTGACTTGGCCAGGTTCCACCAGTTCTTCCTCTGTCCTCCTTGGCGTTTCTTCCAGTAGCTAATAGGCTCAACTAGAAGTATATGGCGAGGCAGGTACTCTGGTGGTTTCTGTTATACATGACCCAACCATTTCAAACGGCGTTCTTTTATAGTGAGCACAGCATCTCTCTGAATATTGCACATTCGACATATATTCGCATTGGAGATACGGTAACGTAGCTATACTCTGAGAATTCTTCGCAGACAAGTATGCTCTAACACCTTAAGTGTATTCTCTTGCTGTAGTTTTACCAACCATGTTTCGCACCCGTAAAGGAGAACGGTGCGGACTAGTGCCATGCAAATTCGAACTTTCGTTCGGACACTGATTTCGCGGCGATTCCATAAGAGTTTCCGAAGAGAGGCAAAGACTGTCTGCTCTTTCTGTATTCTCTGTTGAATATCAGCGTCAGAAGATCCGTCAGTACAAAGCTGGGAGCCTAAGTATGTGAAACGGTTGACTTTTTCCAGCTGAACTTGGTTGACAGTTAGTGGGAATGGTCCTGTGTCCTGGTTAATAGCCATGAATTTCGTTTTCTCTGTGCTGACTTTCAAGCCGATCAGGTCTGCCCAGGCCACAACGCTGTCGAGAATATTTTGGGCTTCTACAGGGTCTGACAGGAGGCCAACATCATCCGCATAATCGAGGTCAGTCAGTGAGAGATTCTGTCCAATCTGCGTTCCTGGATAAGACGATAGAGCATTTTCAAGCACCCAATCGATGCAATAATTGAACAGAGTCGGAGAAAGGACACACCCTTTTTTACTCCAAACTCAACCAGAAATTCTTCGGTTTCATCGCCATAGACTCTAACTCGGCTCACTGACGCGTCATAGTATGCCTTCATCAGTTCAACAAACTCCAACGGCATTCCGTCATTCTCTAGGATCTTCCAAAGTTTCTGGCGAGTGACAGAGTCGAAGGCGGCAATGAAGTCCAGGAATATCAAGATCAGGGGTATTTTGTACCTTTCAAACTACTGGATAATTTTTTACTAATAAAAACGTTCGTTAAAAATTAAAATTCTAGTTTCCATTTTTAAGTAACCGAAAAATTGGATGACAAGTAGGCCTCCTCCCACACCTCATTTTCTCAAAATTGTCTCATCAAAACTAAGAGAAAGCCATTTAGCAAAAAAAAGATTAATACGCAAATTTCGTTTTAATTATCCATTTGTGGAGAGCCAAAATCAAACATGCATTAATTCAAAAACGTTCAGAAATTAAATAATAAAAAACAAGTTTTTTTTAACTGAAAGTAAGGAGCGACATTAAAAGAGCGGGGCGTTGAGGAGGGAACAGCCCCTTTCATACACGGAGCAATTTCTGTTCGTTTTAAGTGTTAATGTCACTCCTTACTTTCAGTTAAAAAATTTTTTTTTATTTAATTAACATTGAAGGTTGCTTTGGATAGGGTAATTTGTTTTCATTTTGTAGGGGTGTTCATTTGATTGAAAATTGTAGGTTCTATTTAGA
Organism: Artemia franciscana; assembly: GCF_032884065.1. NCBI lineage: Eukaryota > Metazoa > Arthropoda > Branchiopoda > Anostraca > Artemiidae > Artemia > Artemia franciscana. The sequence goes on along the minus strand of NC_088875.1, from coordinate 9,809,983 downwards.
CAAAACCTACTGCATGGGTCTTATTGATGGGGCCGTTTAAACTTTGGAGAAGGCTCATTTAATTGGAAACTGAAAGTTCTTGACCCATTTCCAAGAGTCAAAAGTGATAGGAGAGCAACCAGCCCCCCTCACCCTCTCTTCTCCAAGTGCATCTAATCAAAATTGTGAGATGGCCATTTGGTTCAAAATATTCCAAATGTCACATAAATCTGATTCGGGTTTTGATATCTCTCCCCTGTCCTTTGGGAAAGACCTGTAAGTTTTACAAGTTAACCATTGTTTACATAAAAGTTTTTGTGGAAGGAATGATCGTATTCACTTGAGAATTGGCTCATTAGATTGAAGATTGAAGGCTCTATTTTGGTTTAAAAGAATCAAAAGTGATCAAAGGGCAACCAACCCTCCCCTGCCCCTTCTTCCGTGGAACAAAATTCTGAACATTTTTGAATTAATGCAGGTTTTGATTTAGGCTCACCGTACATTAATAACTAAAAAGTAATTTGTGTATTAATTTACTTTTTTTTTGGCTAAATGGCTTTCTCAAAGTTTTTATTGGACAATTTTGAGAAAAACCGGTTGGAGGAGAGAACCTAGTTGCCCTCCGAGTTTGTTTTTACTTAAAAAGGTCACTAGAACTTCTAATTTTATTTAAGAGCATTTTTATTAGTAATAATTAAACGTAACTTACAAAATAACTTACGTAACGAACTTGTATATTCGTATATTTGTATTACTTATATAAGAGAGCTCGCCCCCTCGTCAATACCTCGCTCTTACACTGAAGTTCGAATTTTGTCACATTTTTCTAATAATGACCCCTGAATCCCAAAGGCTGTTTAATTAGAACAAATAGCTTTTTTGAAATTACTAATAATACTTTTGCGTAAAAAGCAAGGTATTAAGGAGAGGACGAACCCCCTCATTTAAGTAATAATTTTTGTTCGCTTTATCTCTTAATGTTGCTCCTTACTTTCAGTTAAAAAAAACTTTTTTTTTCATTTAATTTCTGAACATTTTAGAATTAATGGAGGTTTTTATTTTGGCTCACCCTACAAGAATAATTAAAACAAAATTTGCATATTAATTTTTTTTTTTTGGTGAAATGGCTTTCTCAAAGGTTTGATCGGACAATTTTGAGAAAAAAGTACGAGGGAGAGTGGTTTTTTGTCTTCCAATTATTTTGGCTACTTAAAAGGCCACTAGAACTTTTAATTTTATTTACGAACGTTTTTATCAGTAATAAATATACGTAAATTACAAATTAATTTACGTAACGAACTTCTACATTTGTATATTTTTATTACGTATATGAGGGGATTCACCCCTCTTCAGTACCACGCTCTTTGCACAAAAGTTTGAATTTTGTTCCAATTCTTCAAGAATGACCCCTGAATCACAAAAGTCTTTTAATTAGAATAAATTGCTCTCTTGAAATTACTAAGAAAACTTTAGCGTAAAAAGTGAGGTAAGACGGAGGGGACAAAACCTCTTCCTTTACATAATAATTTATCTTCGTTTTAAGCTTAGATGTTACTTCTTACTTTCAGTTGAAAAAACTTACTTTTTTTTAATTAATCTCTCCTTTTTTTTTAAATAATGTTGGAGAATACAGCGCCCCCTTCATGGAAATTCTCTTCCCCTGTGATAAATTCCTCCATGGAAAGATCCTCTCACGTAATCCCATCCCAGCCACCAGAAAAAATACCCCCTGAAAACATCTGTATACTTCCCAATAACCAATTCTATATGTAAACAATGGGCAAAGTTCCCCCAGGGAATTTGGCAGATTATGTCGTCCTCAAAGACATAGTTATGAATTTTTTTTACTATGCTGAACAAAATAGCTATCTTGAAATTTTGATCCGATTAATTTGGGGAAAAATAGGCGTGGGGGGTCTAGTTTCCCTCTATTTTTTTGGTTACTCTAAAAGAGCACTAGAACTTTTAATTTTCCTTAGAATGATCCCTCTAATCAAGCAATTTGTCGTAATGAACTGTAGTAAAGAGTGATCCAGCTCAATAGTAACCGAGACTCTAAAAAACGGAATTTGGATACCAATACTTACATAAAAAAAATCACATTTTCATGCTGATTTTAAATATAACATTTTCATAAGTTTCACGGATGCGTGTTTTAAAAAAATTATGTAATCCTCCCGTAAAACAACAATCCTGAGTATGGTGTAGGGCCCTGATAGTAAAATATTTGAATTTAGAAAATTTGACATTCAGAGTTTTTTTTTTCAGTGGACTTTCATCTTTCGTCATTTAGAAATGACACTAGGTACAAAGTTTTACTTTAAAGCAAGAACACCATTCAGTTTCTGAAACATTTCATTGAACTAAGAACAACATTTGGGACTTTTAATCGAAATATCTGTCTTGGCTTTTTCTACAATTAGCCATGGCTTGATGCCCACAACTATTCGATTTGAATTCAATCCGATTTCCAATTTGATTTTAATTTCGTCTGGATGTGTGTTTGGGGTTGTCTTTAGAGGTTATTTTGCCACCCTGCATTGATGTCAAAAGATTTTGAGATGATTCATCTCCAAAAAAGGCTTTTAATTGTTGAAATTACATTTGTTTGACGGATTGATCTTTGTTCAGTCTCTGAGAAACCTTTCTTGAATAAAGTTGCTACATATATTTTCATGAGCTTTTCCTATATTAATACCAGCTAAGAGCATTTCCAGCTCTTAATAAAAAAGTAACAAGGGCAAAATTGTCTCCAATTTTATCAAAACCAGCCTAAAATCCCTCTAAAACTCAAAATTGGTTCATCTTCATCGCGTGCCTTTGAATTCAAATATTGCGCACGTGTTTTTCTCGCATACCTCAGGATCATTACTACGAGAAGTCAGAATGTTGCTGCCCCAAAAAGTTTGTTTGAGTGAAATAATCATCTTTGTTTTGAGTTTTATTTTTACAGTTTTATTAATTATGAGCCTTAAGTCCTTGTACATTTTCTTTGAATATACTTGGATACTTTTGTTTCCAAATTATGCTTTGTTCCGTACCATTGATAGGCTTACTGTCTACAAGTCACGATTAGACATATTGAATATTCTTTCGAGTTGGCAGATTTATCATTTTTCAACAATTTTACAACTGGTAAAACCCTTCAAAATTTGTTTAACTTGTCATTAATAAGAATTTTCCAAATCCTTGGAAACGACGGTATACATTATACAGTTTTTATAAACCTAAAAGACACTGATGTAGAATAACCACACACTCCAATATTTTCTCTCTTTTGAGCCCGAATAATTCCAAATCCGAATTTTAGACTACGTGCTCGAAGTTTTTTTTTAGATGTAATTGAAAGTGCAGAACAATTCATTATATTATAACTTTTAAATTTTGATCTAACTAACAGCTATCTTGAGTAATTCAAAACTGTTCAAGGAGATATGTTAGATTTGAGAAGAGTCTTTCGGGTTTCAACAATAACTTTGCAATTATTAAAACCGTTCAAAAATTGTAATATTAATAGGGAAGAGAAGATTCTTCGAACTTTATGGGAGCTACGGTTTGTAAATATTAGTTTTTTATACTGAATAGAGTGTTTTTTTTAACTTTTGTTTTATAACATAAAAAATTTCACATAATCCTAAACCAGAATCTAATTTGTTGTCAATTAATTGTAAATTTTTAATCATAAGAAAATTTAATAGAATTATTAAACAAAATAAGTACAAGACTTCCAAAGAAAAGAGTCAATAAAGTAATGAACTCATTAAGGGGTTGACTACTCCCTAGTTGAAATTCATAAGTTCTTACGCTTAAGTGTGTTTGAAGTTAAACGGGGCTCAACAGAGTATAATATTTCAAACTTAAAGTGTAAGTTACGTAAGTTAATTACACTTAGGCGTAAGGCGTAAGTTAATTCGTAAGTTACGTATATCTTTTACTAATAAAATGTTCGTAAAAAATTAAAAGTTTTAGTTGCCTTTTTAAGTAACCAAAAAATTGGAGGGCAACTAGGGCTCCTCCCACGCTCCTTTTTTCTCAAAATCATTCGATCAGAACTATGAGAAAGCCATTTAGCCTACTAAATAAATAAGCAAATTTCGTTTTAATTATTCATCTACGGAGAGCCAAAATCAAAAAATGCATTAATGCAAAAACGTTCAGAAATCAAATAAAAAAAACAGTTTTTTTTCACTGAAAGTAAGGAGCGACATTAAAACTTAAAAAGAACAGAAATTAATTCGTATATGAAAGGGGTTGCTCCCTCCTCAACGCCCCGCTCTTTACTGTTTTAAAAAGTGCTGTTCAGAAAAAGAGGGAAACTAGGTCCTCTCCCACATTCAGGTATTTCCTAGAGTCACTGGATCAAAATTTTAAGATAGCAGTTTTGTTCAACATAGTCAAAAATCTAATAAGTATATCTTTGAGGACGAATTAATCCCCCACTATCCCCGGGGGAAGGACTGGAATTTATGAACTTTGCCCGTTGTTTACCTATAGTATTGGTTATTGGGAATATTTTTCTGGTGGCTGGGAGGGGTTTCTTGAGAGGATATTTCCATGGAGGAATTTATCATGGGGGAAGAGAATTTCCATGATAAAAAAAAAATAATAAAACTTATAATTAAAACTTAAAATGTTCTTAAAAGTTCTAGTGACCTTTTCAAGTGACCAAAAAGATAGAAGGCAATTAGGCCCCCTCCCCCACCTTTTTGAAAAACCGTCTGACCAAAACTAATAATTTGAGAGAGCCATTTAGCAAAAAATGTAAAATCAATATGAAAATTTCGTATACCCTATTCATTAAAATTAATATGCAAATTTCGTAAACAATGCGAAGATATCGCCTTGTATTACACAGACATTTTGATTCAAAGTATTCCCTTAAGTCATTAAGCCCCGATTTAATTTAGTCATTAAATAAAAAAACAATTTTTTTTAACTGAAAGTAAGGAGTGACATTAATACTTAAAACGAACAGAAGTTACTTCGTATTTGAAAGAGGTTGCTCCCTCCTCAATGCCCCACTCTTTACGATAAAATTTGACTCTTTCTCTTAACTGTACTTTTAAAACAGTAAAAACCTCTAGCGTAAAGAACGGGGCGTTGACGAGGAAGCAACCCCTTTCACATACGAAGTAATGTCTGTCTGTTTTTAGTTTTAATGTCGCTCCTTACTTTCCGTTAAAAAAACTTGTTTTTTTGTTTAATCTCTGAACGTTTTTGAATCAATGCATGTTTTGATTTTGGCTCTCTGCAAATGAATAATTAAAACGAAATTTGCATATTTATTTTTTTTCTGGCTAATTGCTTTCTCATAGTTTTGATCCAATGATTTTGAGAAAAAACGAGTGCGGGAGGAGGCCTAGCTGTCCTCCAGTTTTTTGGTTACTTAGAAAGGCAACTAGAACTTTGAATTTTTACGAGTGTTTTTATTAGTAAAAGATATACGTAACTTATAAACTAGCTTACGTAAAGAACTTTTGTATTCTCATGTTTTATTATGTATATGAGGGGGTTCACCCCTTCGTCAGTACCTCGCTCTTTACACTAAAGCTTAAATTATGTCCCAATTTCTTAAGAATGGCCCCTGAATCACAAAAGCCGTAGAATAAATAGTTGAAATAACTAAAAATAATTTAACATAAAGAGCGAGCTATTTGGAGGAGGTGAGCCCATCATATGCGTAATAACTTCTGTTCGTTTTAATTTTTAATTCTGCTCCTTACTTTCAAATGAAAAAACTTTTTCATATTAATTTTTTCATTGTTTTTTTCAATAGAGCTAGAAAATTCTGTGCTCCCTTCATGGAAATTTTCTTCCCCCTTGATAAATTTCTCCAAAGAAAGTTCCCCCAGCATATCCCCCTCTTCTCAACACCCCCCCCCCCATCAACAAAAAAAATCCCCCTGAAAACGTCTGTACACTTCCAAATAACTATTACTATATGCAAGCACTGGTCAAAGTTTGTAACGTGTAGCCCCTCCCACGGGGATTGTGGGGGAGTAAGTCGTCCCCAGAGACATAGTTATAAGGTTTTTCGACTACGCTCAATAAAATTGTTATCTCAGAATTTTGATCCTCTGACTTTGGGAAAATAATTAGCGTGGGAGGGCACCTAGGTCCCCTCCAATTTTTTTGTCACTTAGAAAGGGCACTAGAACTTTTCATTTCCGTTAGAATGAACCCTCTTGCAAGACTCTAGGACTGCTGGGTCGATACGATCACCCCTGGGAAAAAAAACAAACAAACAAATAAACACGCATCCGTGATCTGCCTTCAGGCAAAAAATGAAAAATTCAAAATTTTGTAGATAGGAGCTTGAAACTTCTACAACAGGGTTCTCTGATACGCTGAATCTGACAGGTGTGACACCCTATTTCCTAAAATGAGGCAAGTCTCTGGCTCGTAACTTTTGATGGGTAAGACTAAACTTGATGAAACTTATATTTTTAAAATCAGCATTAAAATACGAATCTTTTGATGTAGCTATTGGCATGATGATGATGATGATGATTTTATTAAGTGATTAAACCTTTACAAGTATTTCACTGATAAAAGCTATTGGCATAAAAACTCAATTTTTCAGAGTTTTGGTTACTATTGAGCCGGGTCGCTCCTTACTACAGTTCGTTACCAGGAACTTGTTTGATAATTTCATGGCTTTGAAAGCTATATTCATTGGAAATCTTGTTTGGATTTTGTCTCATCAAGTCATTTGCTTGTCAACAACTTCTTTTTTTTGCTTTTTTTTCTTTTGTGTTGTTTATTTTTTGTGTTGTTGTTTACTTGTTTTCTTATAAATTTTTCTTATTTTTTACTGTTTTATCATTTTCTTTTCTTTTGTTTCTTTTGTGCACTTTTTTGTTTGTTTTGTTTTCATTTTTGCTTATTTTACTGTTTTATCCTTTGCTTTTTTATTTTTTACTTGTTTTCTTATGAATTTAGATTTTCTCTATTGCTTGCGCAACAACATATATTTTCTGTTTGTTTTAATTTTTAGTAAAATTGGACTATTCTTACTCATTTAATATCAAGTGCAGCTGTAATTAGGCTGTGTTATTCCATATAATTTTGTGTTTGGTCGTAGAGAGATTTTCTTAATACTGAAAATAAAATAAAAATAATTAGGCTGTATCAATTCATATCATTTTGGGATTGCTTGTTGATTGATTTTTGTTGCTATTAAAAATGAAATAAAGATATTTTGTCTATTTTTGCTTTGCTTCTCTCTATACTACCTCTTTTAAAGTTTTGTAAACATCAACTTCATATAGTGACGAGGCAATTCTATTTACTTTCAAGAAAGTTCTACAAATTGTGTCAAATTTAAAAGAAAATGAAATCTATTAGATACTTTTGTTTTCATAGTAAAAAAATCAGAAGTATATTCAATTTACACCTATAAATATATGTGGATCAAATGTTTTTTTATCCATTGATATGAAAGGTGGATAGAACTAATCCGTCCATCCCTCCATCAAATCCCCATCCCACATCTTAGTGTTTAACTGAAAATGCTCTCTTTAAAAGATTCAAAACTTGAAAGCAGGTATATTAGGGCCAAAAGTAAAAAAAAAAAGTTTTTCCTAATTTGAAGATATGTAATGATGTTTACATTTCTACGTAACTGATACAAACAACCAGAATTCATTTTGCCTGTCCCACGACCTTGAAAAAGTTCCTTGTATTGACAGGACTATATCCAGGGTTTTGTTGGAAGTGGGGTGTTAAAAACCCGTCAAAAATTTGTTTATATTCACCTATTGACGTTTTTACAAGTTGGAAAGAAATTTGGAGAGGGTGGGGTTTTTAAAACACCCCCCACAGATACAACCTTTAGTATAGACATTTGGTCTTCATAGACGATCAGCAATCTGAAATGCTAAATTTGTTCGGCTAAACTTTACAAAATGTATGTTACAAAACATAAAAAATACACATAAAGATGATTTATTTATCCAGATAATTAGCAGAAAAAGATAAAGTGTGCAAGGCCTTCAAGGAATAAAGTGTGCTGTCACTGCTAAAGCTGCACTAATTCAGAATATAACACTTGATAAGAAAAAAGAACATTTAAATAGAAAGTAAAAACATTACCCTAAGGTTCTTAATAACTATTTTTTCCGATTCCTTTTTACTATTTTTTTTTTCGATTTCGAAAACTATTTTTCGATTATCTTTAAACAATTTTCAGAGAGACACGAATACTTCCCCTAGATCAAGACTTAGGTGTTGAATTAAGAAACCTTACCATTATGTCATTTATATCGTCTTTTGAATTCCTGTCATCCAATTAAGAACTTTGTTAATCAAAACATATATAATCAAAATGATTAATAGATGGTTAATTAACTAATTAGTTTAATGACGAAAAGTCAATTAAAACTATATATTTAATGAAAAAAAAACGAGTTAGCCACAAATCCTTTGGCTGAAGGGCATAAGCGGGCTTATTTAACGTAAGGTGTTAGTCAATTTAATATCTCTAATTCATTAATTTTAATCCGTTGAGAAATGTTACGCTTACGATTAGTCCTATAGCTAAAGGAAAATTGAAAGTGTGTACAGCACATTTACCGCATAGTTTGCTAAGATTAGACAAAAGGAGATCACAACTTGTGTCTCTGCTTGCAAAGAACGAAGGTTCGTTGAAGATGAAGAAGTACTCTCTGTGGATTGCGAGGGATAAACAGTTGTCCAAACTGATACACTACTTCTAGTGACTAAACTATCAGAAGTTGTACCTAAAAAAGTTGTTGAAGAGCTGTCTTGAGTTGGTAGAGGGGAAATGTTGCTGCAGTCAACATTTTGTACCAGGTCACATTCTCTTAGCACTTGATTGTATAATTTGCCAAACGGGCATAAAGTTAAAATTGCAATGCCTTCCGTACATTCATAGAAGGATCCACAGTCATATGGGTTTGGAAATCTGCCAGTAGATTCAGGGCAAACAAATGAAGGGAATTCAAACGTTGATAAAACTCCTTAAATGAAAAAAATTGGCTTGTCATTAGTTAGTATTTTACAATGTCTCAAGGCAGCTACACGCTTTTAGTTTTTATTTTTATTTTCCTATAGACCAATCTTGATTTGATATTTTCGTAGTTTTCTTATGCTTCCCTAAAGACCAATTCTCATCTGGTGTTTTTCATAAGAAAATGGATCTGATTAAAGTCAATTAAAAAATAAATAAAAAATAATTTGGTATAACTTCTCCAGTGTGACAACTAACAATAACGGAAGATTTTGTAGTTAAAATTCACCATCAGTGGGATTTGAACCCATAAATAATGCCAGGGCTGTCAATTAGAGAATACAAGGTAGGCTGCCCCTAGAATTTTACACCCCTCCCCCTAGACTTCGAAAATACCCTTTTCCATTGAAAACTATCATTTTTGTTATTTTCACTGGATATAGAAAAAAAAAGATAAATTTGCCCCCAAAAAATTGGAAAACACGCTCCCCCCTAAAATTTTCTCTATTCTTAATGGATTCTCTTTCATAGCATAATCATCTTTAATTCAGCAAGCTTTCTTAGTTTTTTTTCTAAGGCCTTTACCTGTAAGTCTAGCAAAGTGGATGACATCACAAAACATTATTTTTAAGCTCATTAGCGAAACTAAAAAAAAAACATTAAATTTAACATAACAAATAGCGCAAAAATAAAACAAATAATATATAACCTAATTCAATGCCTTTAATGTATTAAAGAAATACTCTTCATTATTTAGAATCCCCCCCCCCACTGATATGGTGCAAGTCGGGTTTCAAATACAAAAGTTTGTTTTCTTACTTTTGGTTTGCTAACTGTTCTCTCTTGGATCTTAGTAAACGAAATGCATTTACTGTAGTAAAGAAGTTTCAAGTTAAATATCGCTTGAATTTCCTTCTGGGAACTCTTTGAGATCCATCAGAACTCTGATTAAAAACACTGCCAAGTTGGGGTAGTTTTATTAATTAAGTAAGAATAGATTCATACCTTGTAAACAGAGTAGGGTAAAAAAAAAAGTTTTAATCATTGTCCCTGCCATTACTCTAAAGAGTACGTATAAACTAAAGGTATATGTGACATCCTCAAACAAATTCTTATCTTAATTGGAATTTAGTAATCTAAAATTAGGCACTTATTGTTTTTTGTTGCTTATCAATGACAAGACCAGCTATCAATTTAGACAGGGCAAGAATGTCAAAATCTATTTTACTTTTTGATATGAATGAATGATGAATGAATTCATTTAGTGATTCGACGCACAAAGAGTATTTCATTTTCCATTCTAAAGCTAGACACTATGAAAAATTCAAGCAATAAAAAAAATAAATGAAAGCAAAATAATTCATTTACCACACATAGATATAAAATACACGAAACATACTAATGAGTTCTAAATTCCCCGATTCTAAAAATCTAGGCGATCAATTTTATTGATAAAATTCATGAATAAACGACGTACCTCTTTCATATACCACACCAAGTTTACATCAAGTGGGTAGTTTACGCTGTAAAAACTTAAATTTACTTGTTATGAAAATCTAGCTAGTATGTACAAGGGACAATCAAAAATAGCATGATCCATAGTTTCTTCTTTACCACAGACACATAAAGGCGAATCGATTTTGCTAATTTTATATAAAAATGAATTTAATCTAGAATGATATGTAATAACTGGTGTAAACTTAAAAGATGGGGTTATCTTTGCTGCTGCTTTAAAATCATTGACTGTTTTAAAAAAGTGTTTTGTCCACGACTTGGCTGTGATTTTGAAGGTTGAAAACCATCGAGATAAAATTGGATCATGTAATTTTTCCTATCAAAATTAATAAATTGGTCACTTATATTTTCACAATTCGTAAATAATAATAGTGCTTCTTCGTCTATAAAAGCAGTATGCATATTTGACCTGAAACAAATGCCAGAATGCCTGTTTTCTTGACTAGGCCAATAATTTGGTCTACCTTTTTTTAAATATCTGGTCAAAGATACTTTAATTGCACGTTGATCGAGAGGAAGACATCCAGCAACAGCTGTCACTGTATCTGTTTTCGCAGATCCGAAACCTTATGAAATGACAATCATTGAAATTCCGTGTACAGATCTTCGTGCATTTTGAATAAATTTTTTCTTTGCGGCTACTACCCATACAGGCACGGCGTATAATATAGTGCTTTCAATGACATCTTTATACAATTTTCTTAAAGCCAATGGTTTTAAACTCCATGTTGTTTTTGCTGCTGACATAAGTCGCAAAGAATACTGCTTAGCTGCATTAACTCTGGTAGTGACATGTTCGCTCCACGACATCTTTCGATCCAAAATAACACCGAGGTACCTGACTTTTTCTTTAGTTTCTACACGAATATTCATAAACATTAGTGTCATATCTGGTACTTTAATCAATGATAAATCATAACCTTTTTCAACCCATTTATACAAAATTCCAGGGTGCCACTTATTATCAAAATCACCTTTAATATAAAAAAATAAACTTAATGTGTTACGCCTTAATTTTTGATCATTCTCAACTATCGTTAGCAGTTTATCTAAAGCGTCTATTGTTGATCTACTTTTAACAAATCCAAACTGTTCATTTGATACCCATTCACTCCCAAGGTTTGTCATAAAAGCTCTATCCAGTATTATTTTCTCTAAAATTTTTCCAAGGTGTGACAAAAGGCTAATAGGCCTATACGATGAAGATATGCCATCGTTTGATTTTCCTCGTTTTAAAAGAACGATTACATTCGCCTCTTTCCACTCTCTTGGAAAATACTTCAATGACAAACATGAATTATAGGTTTTTAACAACGTTGTAGGTAATACTCCGAAATTTTTCTGTATGACTAAAATTACTATTCCATCCGAGCCAGGAGCTTTTAGTGGTTTTAAAGACTATACTATACCGTCTAGTGAATCTAGCGCAATAGGTTCGGGGACTCCTTCACAGGAGTTTAATTTTTCTTTCCCTTCATTTTTTATATTTTTATGGTAGAAACTCTCGCCTTGTAAATCATCACTCGGAAACCACTTCTTAAACAGTTCTTCGCCAGCTACAGCATACGAAGAGGTCTGAGACCGTCACTTTTTGTATATGAATTGGTAATACAGGGGGGGGGGTTGAGTTACAGGCCTTATGAATAGTATTCCAAGGGTCTACACTCGCCTGTTCGGCACAAAATTGTTTCCGATTATCAAATTTAGATTTTTTTATTGCGTTTCCGTAATGTTTTTTTGCATCTAAAATTCTCCCTTCTAATTCGGGACTTCTAAATTTTTTGTAAGCTCTATCTGATCTACGAAAATTTATACGGAGCTGGGTCAGGTCATAATTCCACCATCGTTTATAATTAGGTAATTTATAATAGCTCTTTCTGGGGGTTGAACTTTCAGTGCATTTTTGTATTAAATTTGTCAGGTTGGAAACTACAACATCTATGTCTTCCCGTGAGCAAACGGGCAAACTTTAAAGACAATCTATATCTTGTAATGATACTGTGCTCAAATATTCCAATCAGTCTTTTTATAATTATAGCGAACAGGGCCTAAATTATGTTGAAACTCAGCTTCTCCGAAATTGAGTGATAATGTGATATAACTATGATCAAATAGTGAGGGGCAGTCTAATACACTCCAATCATACAGTTTTGCCAATAGTTGAGATCCTAATACGGTGATTTCTGGACTGGTATTATCCGTGCGTCTATACTTTTTGATATACAGGTACTTAAAATTTCGATTGTCAGATATTTAAACATATTATTTATGTATTTATTTCAGCGTTTTTATTCAATTCAAGGGAGCCAATTTGGGGGGGGGGGTAATCGTTTTCTTAGATTTGAAAAATATTTACTTCACAATTTCATTAAAAAATGAAAAAAAACTGTCCGTCTTAAGTTTCGAAAACTACTTTTTTGGATGTTTCCATAAAAAATATCCTTGCTCCACCCTTACATTTTTGAAAATTTGCGCCTCTGATGTAATCTAACTAGAGTGTCTAATAAAAAATATGCCGTCCTAAATTTTACCATATCGGAGATATTCTCACTAAGTTTAGCACCCTTCTGAAGGGCAGCTGAATGATTCAGTCGCATTTTACAAAACCTAAAATATACCCCTTTTTCCCGATTTTAGTACGGGAGTTTACGAGGGTGTACTTGTAAACAAATATTTTGACAAAAAAAGGTCTTTTTACTGGCTTAATATTTCTCAGAAAACAGCTAATAAGACTTTAAACTAGCTGAATTTATTTGTTTTTCAGAAATTACAGTTCTTTATCTACGTAAATTTGTCTCTCAGCAGTATTTAACCCTAATTGTTAGCTAAACTGGTTTTAAAAAGCCGTGATCATTTTTTTATTATATAAGTTAATTATAATAATGTAATAAGGGTATTCTAGTAATACTATTTTAATTTCTGTAATTTGGAGTTTTTATATTAGTAAATTACAATTTTATCAGTATTAGTGATTTTAAGCTTTTAGGATTAACTAATAGTAATTTAAAACTCCGACATCCTGTAAACAACCTTCAATCCCGCAACCATGGATCTGTTGAAACAGATCAACTTTTTTATTTATAATTATAGTACTATAAATTACCTTCATATGAATTTTATAGTACTAAATAGTACCTTTATGGTATGAAATGGCTTATTTTTTTGTTTTTACTGTCATCTTCGCTTGATTTGGGAAATAAAAAATCGAGAAAATATTCGCCTAATAAGTCTAAAATATTTTTTTTTTCTTTACTGGAGCTAAATATTTGGTAAATAGAAAAACAGATGAAACGCCAGTATAAAATTACTAGATTGTGAGTCATCTCCTGATCATCTAGGATCAATGGTTCGATACGATCATCCCTGGGGAAAACAAACTAATCAACACACATCCGTGGCCTTGCTTTTGGCAGAAAATTCAAAATTCCGCAATTTTGTATATAAGGGATTGAAACCTCTAAAGTAAGGTTCTCTGATAAGCTTAATCTCATGTTGTGATTTTCATTAAATCACTTCATTTCTTAGGGGCGTTTCCCCTTTTTTCAAAAATTAGGCAAATTTTCTCAGGCTCAAAACTTCGGTGGGTAGCATAAAACTTCATGAATTCTATATTTTGAATAAACATCAAAATTGAATAATTTTGATGTATCTACTATTATCAAGACCCTGCTTCTTACAGTTTCGGTTACTACTGAGCAGCATCGCTCCATACTTACAGTTTGTTACCAGTAACTATTTGATTTACTATGTCAAAAGGTCAAACAAAAATAGATATCTTTTTGCTCGACCTTCTGCTGCTAAAGTAAATAGGATAAAAGTAAATGAAAGCCTTTGGGTTCTTTCTGCTAATTAAATAAAAAAAACAAGTTTTTTAAAATGAAAGTAAGGAGCGACATAAAACTTAAAACGAACTGAAATTACTCCGTATATGAAAGGGGCTTTTCCTCCTCAACGCCCCGCTCTTTACGCTGAAGTTTTTTACTGTTTTAAAATGTAGAGTTAAGAGAAACAATCGAACTTTAGCGTAAAGAGCGGGAGGTTGAGGAGGAAAATCCCCTTTCATATACGAAGTAATTTCTGTTCGCTTTAAATTTTAATGTCGCTCCTTACTTTCATTTAAAAAAAAACTTGTTTTTTTTTATGTAATTTCTGGGCGTTTTTGAATTAATGCATGTTTTGATCTTGGCTCTCCGCACATAAATAATTAAAACGAAATTTGCATATTAATTACTTGCAATTAATCGGAAGATTTTTGAGAAAAAAGGAGCGAGGGAGGAGGCCTAGTTGCCCTCCAAGTTTTTGATTACTTAAAAAAGCAACTAGAACTTTTAATTTTTAACAAACGTTTTCATTGGAAAAAATATACGTAACTTACGAAATAACTTACGTAACCACCTTCTATATTCGTCTGTTTTTATTGCGTATATGAGGGGGTTCAACCCTTGTCGATACCTCGCTCGTTACAGTAAGGCTTAGATTTTGTCCCAATTCCTTAAGAATGACCTCTTTATCACAAAGGCCGTAGAATAAATAGTTGAAATTACTAAAAATACTTTAGCGTAAAGAGTGAGGTATAATGAGGAGGTAAACCCCTCATATGCGTAATAATTTCTGTTCGTTTTAAGTTTTAATGCTGCTACTTACTTTCAGTAAAAAAAACTTTTCATATTTATTTTGTCATTGTCTTTTCAAATAATGCTAGAAAATCCTGCGCCCTCTTCATTGAAACTCTCTTCCTCCATGGAAATATCCTCCCACGTAAACCCCCCCCCTCAAATCTCTCCACTGAACCAAAAAATCCCCCATAGTTATTGGATTTTTGGACTATGGTGAATAAAATGGCTATCTCAGAATTTTGATCCGGTGGCTTTTGGGAAAAAATGAGCGTGGGACGGGGCCTAGATGCCCTCCAATTTTTTCGGTCATTTAAAAAGGGCACTAGAACTGTTAATTTCCGTTAGAATGAGCCCTATTTCGACAATCTAGGACCACTCATTTGATACGATCACCCCTGGGAAAAAAAACAACAAAAAAACAAATAAACACGCATCCGTGATCTGTCTTCTGGCAAAAAAAAAAAGGCGAAATTCCACTTTTTTGGAGATAGGAGCTTGAAACTTCTATAATAAGGTTCTCTGATATGCTGAATCTGATGGTGTGATTTTCGCTAAGATTGTATGATTTTAGGGGGTGTTTCCTCCTATTTTCTAAAATGAGGCTCGTAACTTTTGATGGGTATAACTGATCTTGACGAAACATATATATTTAAACTCAGCATTAAAATGCGATTCTTTTGATGTAACTACGGGTATCAAAATTCCATTTTTAGAGTTTCCGTTACTATTGAGCCGGGTCGCTCCTTACTACAGTTCGTTACCACGAATTGTTTGACTACCAATAGAATATTTATGTTAAAGGGCTTGGGGTAATGAATCCCGCTTTCTCTACTCTACTTATTGAATAATCTCCCCCTCCCCCTTCTTCGGCGCCAAATTTTTATTTTAGTAATGTTTCTTCTGTAATTTCCACGACTAAGAATTTGAAACTTAGACCTGCCGACTTTACTCGTAATTTTAAGCTAAAAATACTATAATTTGTTGATCCCCGTTTAATTTCGAAAAACTCTTAAACGCAAGAACTTAAGAATTTCAACTAGGGAGCAGTCAACCCCTCAATGAGCTCATTACTTTGTCGATTCTTCCCTTGGCAGTCCTGAACTTACTTTTTAGTTAATATTTTGATAAAATGTTCTTATGAATAAAAATTTGCAATTGATACACAACAAATTAAATTTTGATTGATAACCATCTAATATTGTTTATGCTATAAAACAAAAGAATAAAAACACTCTATTCAGTTTAACAAAACTTCAATAATTAACTTTTAGAGCTTCAGTAGAGTACAAAAAAAAATAAAATTTTAAGGTCTCAAAAACAATTTTTGAGGGGTTTTACCAATTGTTAAGTCGTTGTTGAAACGGTATTATTGGCCAACCCTAAAGACTTATCATCTCTAAATTATCCCCTGAAACAGGTCAGATTTTTCTTAGGTTAGTTGTTAGTCTGGCCAAAGCCAAATTATAATAATCGTGGTTAATGCAAATTGTTCCAGAATTAAATAAAAATAACTTCGAATATGTAAATTAATATCACTAAAACCCGGATTTGGAATTACTGGAGCTCGGGAGACACTACTGGGTATTTTGTGTACACAAAAAAACTTTGAATACATTAATTAATATCACTAAAACCCGGATTTGGAATTATTCAGGCTCAAGAGGGAGAAAATAATGGGTTGTTTGTGGTTATTCTACATCAGTATCTTTTTAGGGTTTACGGAAACTGTATAATGTATACCGTCGTTTCCAAGGATTAGCGAATTCTTATTAATGACAACTTAAACAAATTGTGAAGGGTTTTACCAGTTGCAAAATTGTTGAAGAAATGATAAAATCTGGCAACCCGAAAGAATATCCACTATGTCTAATCGGGACTCTTAGTCAGTATCAATAATGCGGAACTCAGCATAATTGGGAAAAAAGGTATCCAAGTTCAAAGAAGAATCCAAGTTCAAAGGTATTCAAAAGCTCAAAGAAGAGCTGGAAATGCTGTTCTTCTTGTATTATTGTAGAAAAAGCTCATTCCACTGTTGCTATTTACTCCTTTTGAATCAACTGCGCAAGATGAATTTGAGACTTAAGGTGTACTTTTTTGACACTTGTATTCTGCCGAGAATTCAATGACACTCAACTAAAGAAGTGCAAGATTGATTGTTCACTATTGATCTGATTTTATTTCATTTCTACTTCTCTTTTTCTTTCATTTTCTTTTTATAGAAGATGAAGAAGATGTTATTCGTGGTGCCAGTCCAAACCTGCCAAGACTTTGTCGGAAGAGTTCTTCTAGGAAGGAGGGTAGCTAACTCCCCTCCCTTAACGAATCTCATTCTTAAAGGAATTTAGACGAAATTTGAACTTTAGCGTAAAGAGGGAGGTATTGATGAGGATGCGACCCCCCTCATATATGTAACAATTTCTGTTCGTTTTAAGTTTTAATGTTGCACCTTACTTTAAGTGGAAAACTTTTTTTTTATTTAATAATGTTTATACACAATCCACACTTTGATATCTTTAGTTTATTACTTTGATTCTTTCTTCATAAGCTGTGTAGTTTTTTTTTTTTGCAAATAGTTGATATTTAATAATAAACAGTCATCGATGGGAGTCAAACCCAAGGTGATCAACAATGGACCATGCCCATCAAGAAACTTTTCATCGTTAGACATAATTTTAGTTTAGCAGTGTAAATCGAATATTGGTAAATTAAAAACAAGAAACTGAATGGTAATTTTAGAGACAATTTTGTTACTTACGTAAAGACAAGGTGGACACACTTTTCGATCCCATTTTCAATCAAGTTATGCCCCTGTATTTATGTATCAAAAGGGTAAAAATTTCGGTTTGAGTTTTCTACCTAATACTAATTTGTTTTCAAGAATTAACTGACAACATTGACTTTTTGTATATTACCAGATGCATACACACAGATTTCAAGCTCTCATCTGCAAAAATGTTGAATTTTGTATTTTTTGCTAGAATGAAGACCACGGATGCGTGTTTATTTGTTTATATGTTTTTTCCCAAGGGTAATCATATTGATCTAGTGGTCCTAGAATGTCATGAGAGGGGTCATTCTAACGGAAATTAAAAGCTCTAGTGCCTTTTTAAGTGACTAAAAAAATTGAAGGGCAACTAGGCCCCCTCCCACGCTCAGGTATTTCCCAAAGTCAATAGATCAAAATTTTAAGATAGCCATTTTATTCAGCATAGTCAAAAATCTAATAACTATATAATTGGGGACGAATTAATCCCTCACAGTCCCTGCGGGAAGGGCTGCAAGTTATGAACTTTGCCCGTTGTTTACCTATAGTATTGGTTATTGGGAAGTATACAGATGTTTTCAGGGGAGGATTTTTTTCTGGTGGTTGAAAGAGGGTTACGTGGGACGATATCTCCATGGAGGAATTTATCATGGGGGGAAAAAATTTCCATTTAAGGAGCGCTGGATTCTTCAGTATCATTTAAAAAAAATAATGAGAAATTAAATGAAAAAATAAATATTTCCAACTAAAGTAAGGAATAATGTTTGAACTTTAAATGAAGAGAAATAATTATATATATGAGCGGTTTTGTCCCCTCCTCAATTCCTCACTCTTTACGCTAAAGTATTTTTGTAATTTAAAAAGAGCTATTTATTCTGATTAAACGGTCTTTGTGATTCAGGGGTTATTATTCAAGAACTTGGACACAATTCCAATTTTAGTGTAAAGAGTGAGTTATTGACGAGGGGGCAGACTCCCAAATATACGTAATAAAAATATACAAACACAGAAGTCTATTGCGTAAGTTAATATCTGAGTTACGTATATTTCTTACTAATAAAAAACGTTCTTAGAATAAAAAATTCTAGTGGACTTTTTAAGTAACCAAAAAAATTGGAGGGCAACTAGGCCCCCTCCCTGCCCTTTTTTCTAAAAATAGTCCGATCAAAATTTTTAAAAGCCATTTAGCAAAAAAAATTAAAATTAATATGCAAATTTCGTTTTAATTATTCATGTACGGTGAGCCAAAATCAAAACCTGCATTAATTTAAAAACATTCAGAAATTAAATAGAAAAAACAAGTTTGTTTCAACTAAAAGTAAAGAGCAACATTTAAGCTTAGAACGAACAGAAGTTTTTACACATAAAAGGGGTATCGTTCCCTCCTCAATACCTCACTCTTTACGCTAAAGTATTTTTAGTAATTTCAAAAGAGCTATTTATTCTAATCAAACGGTATTTGTGATTCAGGGGTCATTCTTAAAGAATTGGAACAAAATAAAAATTTAGCCTAGAGAGCGAGGTATTGACGAGAGGCACACCCCCTCATATAGTCAATAAAAATGTACCAATATAGAAGTCCGTTACGTAAGTTTATTTTATAAGTTGCTTGTATTTATAAGTTGCTTGTATAAGCTGCTACTAAAAACGTTTGTAAATCAAATGAAAAGTTCTAGTTGCCTTTTTAAGTGATCAAAAAAATTGAGGGCAACTAGGCCTTCTCCCCCACCTTTTTTCTCAAAACCGTCCCATCAAAACCTTGAGAAAGCCATATAGCCAAAAAAGTAAATGAAAAAGTAAAAGTAATTAAGTGAATTAACTGACAACATTGACTTTTTGTATATTACCAGATGCATACACACAGATTTCAAGCTCCCATCCGCAAAAATGTTGAATTTTGTTGAAAATGTTGAATTTTTCTAGAATGAAGATCACGGATGCGTGTTTATTTGTTTATATGGTTTTTTTTTCCCAGGGGTGATCATAATGATCTAGTGGTCCTAGAATGTCATGAGAGGGCTCATTCCAACGGAAATTAAAAGCTCTAGTGCCTTTTTAAGTGACTAAAAAAATTGAAGAGCAGCTAGGCCCCCTCCAACGCTCAGGTATTTCCCAAAGTCAATAGATCAAAATTTTAAGATAGCCATTTTATTCAGCATAGTCAAAAATCTAATAGCTATATAATTGGGGACGAACTGATCCCTCACAGTCCCCGCGGGAAAAGCTGCAAGTTATGAAATTTGCCAGTTGTTTACCTATAGTATTGGTTATTGGGAAGTATACAGATGTTTTCAGAGGAGATTTTTTTCTGGTGGTTGAAAGGGGGTTACGTGAGAGGATATTTCCCTGGAGGAATTTATCAGGGGGGAAGAAAATTTCCATTTAAGGAGCGCTAGATTCTTCAGTATCATTTAAAAAAAAACAATGAGAAATTAAATGAAAAAAATAAATATCTCCAACTAAAGTAAGGAGTAATGTTAGAACTTTAAATGAAGAGAAATAATTATGTTTATGAACGGTTTCGTCCCCTCCTCGATTCCTCACTCTTTACGCTAAAGTGTTTTTGTAATTTCAAAAGAGCTGTTTATTCTGATTAAACGGTCTTTGTGTTTCAGGGGTTATTATTAAAGAACTTGAACACAATTCCAATTTTAGCGTAAAGAGTGAGTTATTCACGAGGGGGCAAACTCCCTAATATACGTAATAAAAATATACAAACACAGAAGTCTATTGCGTAAGTTAATATCTAAGTTACGTATATTTATTACTAATAAAAAACGTTCTTAAAATAAAAAGTCCTAGTGGACTTTTTAAGTAACCAAAAAATTAGAGGGCAACTAGGCCCCCTCCATGCCCCTTTTTCTAAAAATAGTCCGATCAAAACTTTGGAAAGCCATTTAGCCAAAAAAAGTTATATTAATATGCAAATTTCGTTTTGATTATTCATGTACGGTGAGCCAAAATCAAAACCTGCATTAACTTAAAAACATTCAGAAATTAAATAGAAAAAACAAGTTTGTTTCAACTGAAAGTAAAGAGCAACATTTAAGCTTAGAGCGAACAAAAGTTTTTACGTATAAAAGTGGTATCGTCCCCTTCTCAATACCTCACTCTTTACGCTAAAGTATTTTTAGTAATTTCAAAAGAGCTATTTACTCTAATTAAACGGCATTTGTGATTCAGGGGTTATTCTTAAAGAATTGGAACAAAATAAAAAATTAGCGTAGAGAGGGAGGTATTGGCGAGAGGCGAACCCCTCATATAGTCAATAAAAAGTAACAATATAGAAGTCCGTTACGTAGGTTTATTTTATAAGTTGCTTCTATAAGTTGCAACTTAAAAACGTTTGTAAATAAAATGAAAAGTTCTAGTTGCCTTTTTAAGTGACCAAAAAAATCGAGGGCAACTAGGCGTTCTCCCCCACCTTTTTTCTCAAAACCGTCCCATCAAAACCTTGAGAAAGTCATATAGCCAAAAAAGTAAAATTTAGTTTGCAAATTTCGTATACCCTATTCATTAAAATCAATATGCAAATATCGTATACAAGGCGAAGATATCGCCTTGTATTACACTTAATTCATTAATTCATTAAGCCCTAATTTTATTTAGTCATTTTAGACTTCACTTTTTATTATGTTATATATTTGGAAATGCTCAGTTGAGTATAGAATTTGTTTTGTAGCACCAAAATTTAGATTGAAAACTAAGCAGAACACGTTTTCAATAGGTGGGAATATTTGTCTCTCCAGAGACAGTTTTATATGTCTGACTAGATTTTGTTTTCAGTATTATCGAAGCCAATTCTGAAAGTCTGGGTAGCCGCTCCTCCCCACTCCCACCTAAAACTCTCAGCCCCTACCTCCTTCCTTTTGCCATTATAATAGTAACCCATTTTAGTCCCAATAAAATTTTTCAATAAAGGATGTCTTGACAATAAATTAAATTAAATCTATAAATTAAATGTTCAACAAGTAAATATTCAACAATTAAGTCATCCCTCTGTCTTTTCTTTGTCTTGTTTTTACTGAAGTTCAATGCGTAAAATTTATTTTGTAAAATTACTGAAGTAAAAATTTTGTTTTTCTGTGATCTTTACTTGATCTGGGAAAAGTTTGATGAAATTAAGCCACTGTGGGACGTTGGACCAAGACGAGTATGTTTTCAAACAGTTCGTGGTATCGAACTGTAGTAAGGAGCGACCCGGCTCAATAGTAACCAAAATTCTAAAAAATGGAATTTTGATACCAATAGCTACATCGAAAATTATATTTTAATGCTGATTTTAAATATATAAGTTTCATCAAACTTAGTCTTACCCATCAAAAGTTACGAGCCTGAGAAAATTTGCGTTATTTTAGGAAATAGGGAGAAACACCCCCTATAAGTCATAGAATCTTAACGAAAATCACACCATCAGATTCAGCATATCAGAGAACCCTATTGTAGAAGTTTCAAGCTCCTATCTACAAAAATGTGGAATTTTATATTTTTTGCCAGAAGGCAGATCATGGATGCGTGTTTATTTGTTTGTTTTGTTTTTTTTTTTTTTTTTTTTTTCAGGGGTGATCCTATCGACCCAGTTGTCCTAGTATGTTGCGAGAGGGCTCATTCTAACGGAAATGAAAAGTTCTAGTGCCCTTTTTAAGTGACCAAATAATTGGAGTGCACCTAGGCCCCCTGCCACGCTAATTATTTTCCCAAAGTCAACGGTTCAAAATTCTGAGATAGCCATTTTATTCATCGTAGTCGGAAAACCTTATAGCTATGTCTTTGGGGCGACTTACTCCCCCAGAGTCCCCGTGGGAGGGGCTACAAGTTACAAACTTTGACCAGTGTTTACATATAGTAATGGTCATTGAGAAGTGTACAGGCGTTTTCAGGAGGATTTTTTTGATTTGGTGGAAGGGTTGAGAAGAGGGGGATATGCTGGGGGAGCTGTCCATCGAGGAATTTGCTATGGAGGAAGAAAATTTCCATGAAGGGAGCGCAGGATTTACTAGCATTATTAAAAAAAATGATGAAAAAATAAATATGAAAAAGTTTTTTCAGCTTGAAGTAAGGAGCAGCATTAAAACTTAAAACGAACAGAAATTACTGCTAATATGAGGGGCTCACCTCCTCCTAATACATCGCTCTTTACGCTAAAGTATTTTTAGTAATCTCAACTATTTATTCTACGGCTTTTGTGATTCAGGGGTCATTCTTAATGAATTGGGACATAACTTAAGCTTTAGTGCAAAGAGCGAGATACTGACGAGGAGGCGAACCCCCTTATATCTATATATATAAAAATAAGTTGTCTGTCTGTGGATCTGTGGATTAGGTGACGTCATGTTTCTGTGTCGGCTGACGTCATGAAATTAGTTGTCGTCATTTTTGCTTTGACGGTGAAGTCATTAATGGTATTTAAGACATATATGTTCACGTAGAAATCTATTAATGTTTAAGTTTAAAATGACTGATGAACTTACAATGGCAAAAGCCGATGAAGATGCTCAAAGAGTCTATGCCAAAAAACTTGCTGCTGATAGAGAAAGTCAGAAAAGAAAGCGTGCCGAGGAATCAAAAGAACGGCAAGGAAACAGGCTTGAGGCTAAAGAACGCAAAACCGCGCAGTTAGATGAAGATCCACCTGGACAGCGAGAGTCAAAACATATCAAAACTGAAAATGATAGCGATGATGATTGGGTTTGGGATTTTGACTTGGATAAGGGCATCAATGCCTACCAGATTTTAGTTAAAAAAACAAAGGTTCGGCGATATGTATTTCATAGTGAAGCTGAAAAATAAAGAAGAAAAAGAAAACTGAAAAAAGAAAAAATGTAAAAAACTAAAAAATACTAAAAAGAAAAAACACTCAAAGAGAAATTACAGACCGGGACACAAATGACGACCGGGACAGAGGGAATATAAATAACGACCGGGACACTCAAAGAGAAATTACAGACTGGGATACCAGGACACAAATGACGACCGGGACACAGGGAATATAAATGACGACCAGGACACAGGTATTTAAGAATATCGTTCAAAGACAAATTTTTAATTGTAAGAAGACCGTTGAAAGAGAAATTTCTAATTGTAAAATGACTGAAGAACCTACAATGGCAAGAAGAAAAAGAAAACTGAAAAAAGAAAAAATGTAAAAAACTAAAAAATACTAAAAAGAAAAAACACTCAAAGAGAAATTACAGACCGGGACACAAATGACGACCGGGACAGAGGGAATATAAATAACGACCGGGACACTCAAAGAGAAATTACAGACTGGGATACCGGGGCACAAATGACGACCGGGACACAGGGAATATAAATGACGACCAGGACACAGGTATTTAAGAATATCGTTCAAAGAAAAATTTTTCGTTGTAAGAAGACCGTTGAAAGAGAAATTTCTAATTGTAAAATGACTGAAGAACCTACAATGGCAACACCCGAGGAAGCTGCTCATAACGAATGTATTCAAGCCGAAGTAGCTGAGTTGGTAAAGCGTTATATTTCAGGTTCTAGGTCCGAGAGGCTCCAGGTTTGAACCTTGGCTTTAGC
Organism: Artemia franciscana; assembly: GCF_032884065.1. NCBI lineage: Eukaryota > Metazoa > Arthropoda > Branchiopoda > Anostraca > Artemiidae > Artemia > Artemia franciscana. The sequence continues at coordinate 9,785,592 of NC_088875.1, read as the reverse complement.
ATAAATACAAAAGAAGAAAAAAACTAAAAAAGGTAAAAACTACAAAAAAACTAAAAAGAAAATATATATATATATATATATATATATATATATATATATATATATATATATATATATATATATATATCTATATATATAAAAATAAGTTGTCTGTCCGTTACGCCAGATTATATCTATATATATAAAAATAAGTTGTCTGTGTGTGGATCTGTGGATGGATCAGGTGACGTCACCTGAAAAAACTGGATCAGGTGACGTCAAAACTGAAAAAACTAAAAAAAGGCAAAAACTACAAAAAAAAACTAAAAACTAATAAAAAAAATAAAAAAGCTAAAAAACTAAAAAAACTAAAAAAAGGCAAAAACTACAAAGTAGTTCAGGTGACGTCACCTGAAAAAACTGGATCAGGTGACGTCAAAACTGAAAAAACTAAAAAAAGGAAAAAACTACAAAAAAAAATAAAAACTAATAAAAAAAATAAAAAAGCTAAAAAACTAAAAAAACTAAAAAAAGGCAAAAACTACAAAAAAAACTAAAAACTAATAAAAAATCTAAAAAACTAAAAAAACTAAAAAAAGGCAAAAACTACAAAAAAAACTAAAAACTAATAAAAAAAATAAAAAAGCTAAAAAACTAAAAAAACTAAAAAAATAAAAAAAGGTAAAAAACTAAAAAAACTAAAAACTAAAAAAAAACTAAAAAAAAGGAAAAAACTGAAAAATAAGCTAAAATAAAGGTAAAAACCAATAAAAAACTACAAAAAAAACTGAAAAAACTAAAAAAAGGCAAAAACTACAAAAAAAACTAAAAACTAATAAAAAAAGTAAAAAAGCTAAAAAACTAAAAAAACTAAAAAAACTAAAAAAAGGTAAAAAACTAAAAAAAATAAAAAATAAAAAAAAAAATAAAAAAAGGAAAAAACTGAAAAATAAGCTAAAATAAAGGTAAAAACCAATAAAAAACTAAAAAGAAAAAAAGGAAAAAACTAAAAAAAATTTTCATCTAAAAAACTAAAAAAAACTAAAAAAGGTAAAAACTAAAAGAACTAAAAAAGAAAAAAATAAATGACGACACTCAAAGAGAAAGCGACCAGGACAAAAGGAATGTTCGATTAGCAATCAACAAAGCACCGGGACACAGGGAGTATAAATGACGACCAGGACATAAGTAAAAAAAAAAAACTATCTATATATATAAAAATAAGTTGTCTGTGGATCTGTGGATCGTGGATCAGGTGACGTCACCTGAAAAAACTGGATCAGGTGACGTCAAAACTGAAAAAACTAAAAAAAGGCAAAAACTACAAAAAAAACTAAAAACTAATAAAAAAAATAAAAAAGCTAAAAAACTAAAAAAACTAAAAAAAGGCAAAAACTACAAAAAAAACTAAAAACTAATAAAAAAGCTAAAAAACTAAAAAACTAAAAAAAAGGCAAAAACTACAAGAAAACTAAAAACTAATAAAAAAAATAAAAAAGCTAAAAAACTAAAAAAACTAAAAAAACTAAAAAAAGGTAAAAAACTAAAAAAACTAAAAACTAAAAAAAACTAAAAAAAAGGAAAAAACTGAAAAATAAGCTAAAATAAAGGTAAAAACCAATAAAAAACTAAAAAAAAAACTGAAAAAACTAAAAAAAGGCAAAAACTACAAAAAAACTAAAAACTAATAAAAAAAGTAAAAAAGCTAAAAAACTAAAAAAACTAAAAAAAACTAAGAAAAGGTAAAAAACTAAAAAAATTAAAAAATAAAAAAAAACTAAAAAAAAAGGAAAAAACTGAAAAATAAGCTAACATAAAGGTAAAAACCACTAAAAAACTAAAAAGAAAAAAAGGAAAAAACTAAAAAAAATTTTCATCTAAAAAACTAAAAAAAACTAAAAAAGGTAAAAACTAAAAGAACTAAAAAAGAAAAAAATAAATGACGACACTCAAAGAGAAAGCGACCAGGACAAAAGGAATGTTCGATTAGCAATCAACAAAGCACCGGGACACAGGGAGTATAAATGACGACCAGGACATAAGTAAAAAAAAAAATTAACAAAACTAAAAAGAAGGTAAAAACTACAAAAAAACTAAAAAGAAAAAAAAACTAAAAACTAATAAAAAAACTAAAAAATCTAAAAATCTAAATAAACTAAAAAAGAAAAAAAAAGGAAAAAAATAAAGGAGAAAAACAAAACTAAAAAACGAATGTATATACAGACCGGGACACCGGGATACAAATGACGACCGGGACACAGGGAATATAAATGACGACCGGGACACAGGGACACAACTACAACGGGGACACCGGGGGAAACAGGGGGATATAAATGACAATCGGGACAAAAAAACTAAAAAGAAAAAAAATTCATGAGGTATAGATCTGAATACAGATTGTTTTCCCATGGACCATTATATATATATATAAACTTTTCTAAAAAACTAAAAAAACTAAAAAAACTAAAAAAAGGTAAAAAACAAAAAAAAACTAAAAACTAAAAAAGAAAAAACTAAAAAAAAGGAAAAAACTGAAAAATAAGAGAAAAAGAAAACTAAAAAAATATTAATAAATATAAAAATATAAATATAAATATAATATAAATTAGCAATCAACAAAGCACCGAGACACAAATGACGACCGGGACACAGGGAGTATAAATGACGACCAGGACATAAGTAAAAAAAAAAAAACTAAAAAAACTAAAAAAATGGTAAAAACTACAAAAAAACTAAAAACTAATAAAAAAACTAAAAAATCTAAAAATTTAAATAAACTAAAAAAGAAAAAAAAGAAAAAGGAAAAAAATAAAGGAGAAAAACAAAACTAAAAAACGAATGTATATACAGACCGGGACACCGGGATACAAATGACGACCGGGACACAGGGACACAACTACAATGGGGACGCCGGGGGGCACAGGGGGATATAAATGACGACCGGGACACTCAAAGAGAAATCACAGACTGGAACACCGGGACACAAATGACGACCGGGACACAGGGAATATAAATGACGACCGGGACACAGGGACATAACTACAAAGGGGACGCCGGGGTGCACAGGGGGATATATAAATGACGGTGGCGACTCAGGGAATGGTCGATTAGCAATCACCATCAACAAAGCTCAAGGGCAATCATTAGAATCATGAGGTATAGATCTGAATACAGATTGTTTTCCCATGGACCATTATATGTTGAACGATAATACTTGAACGAAAGATTTTCGTCAAGCAAGATGCCTAGGAATCGAACGTAACGACCCTTAGGTCTACTTAGAGAACCTCTTGATACATTTATTTCATTTAAATCAGGGCAAGCCTTTGAGACTCTGGAGAAAATGAGAAAACATGACTTTTCGACATTTAAGGCAAGATAATTTACATCAAACCACTGGATAACTCTTTCAAAAAGGGCTATCATCCTTGAACGAAGATCAGACTCAGTTCTACCAGTTGTGCCAAGAGTACTGTCATCAGCAAAAGCAATAAGTGTATCCGGTAAGGACAAACTCTTGTCACAGCTAGTAACGGACACTGGTTGACAAAGACGACAGCAAATGGTAGGTTTTAAATTTTTAACCGCATTAATAAGGTCATTGACGTAGATTAAAAAGAGTATCGGCCCAATAACAGATCCTTGTGGAACACCAAACTCTATTCCAGAAGGATTAGAAAAGTCCGGATGAACCGAGATGACTCGACCAGATAAATATGATAGAAACCATGAATAAGCATTCCCTCTTATTCCAATATGGGACATTTTCAGAAGAAGAATCTTGTGTGTTAATGAGTCAAACGCTTTTCGAACATCAAGAAAAAGAGCAGCAGGTATCAAACCAGAGTCAAGAGCTGAATTTAAATAATTCAAGAGAGTTGCACATGCATGCTCAGTTGAATGTTTGGCCCTAAAACCAAACTGAAAATCATGAAAAAAGAGTTTAGAATTAAGAAAATCAAGAAGTCGAGAAAGCATAGCTTTTTCAAAAATTTTACTAAACACTGATAAAAGAGATATGGGACGATAATTTGCAGGATCATTCCTTGATCCACCTTTAAAAAGGATGATAACACGAGCACGCTTTAGAGCACTTGGGAAGACACCATTTTCAAAAGAAAGATTGACAAGTCTCGTGAGGGCACACACAATGACAGGAAGAATGAACTTGACAACCTTAGTCGGAATACGGTCTGGGCCAGAGGATGAAGAACCCCTCAAACAATTGACAATTCTGGCTATTTCAGCTTCAGAGACAGGTTCCAATGCCATTGATTTAAGACAAGGTGGTCCTAGATAAGACCTAAAATCAGGTAGAGAAGAAGAAGGACTTACAGAAGAGGCTGTAGTTTTGCCGATATTAGCAAAATAGGAAGTAAACGCATCTTGAACTTTTAGCTCACCCTCTATATTTTTCCCGTCAATCACAACACTTGAAGGGACAGAAGGAGGCAGAAAAGATGGCCTGATAACAGAATTGATTACTTGCCATGTCTTCCTAATGTCTTTACCGCACGCAGAGAATTTTCTATAATAAAATAACGATTTAGCCCTTCGGCAAAGCGAATTGTAAACTCTTCTATAAGCTTTGAAAAGTTGAAGCCGGGAATCACGCGAAAATGGCTTAGAGCACCTGTAAGCCTTCCAAAGATAATTTTTCTTCCTCCAACTTTTAAGAAGTCCAGGGGTCATCCAAGGATTCAAAGGGGTTGTTCTTTTCGATGCTGGATTCGACTGGGGTGCATTACATATATCAAAGATAACTTCTTTCAAAGAATCATAAAATGAATTAAACAAAGAATCTATGTCAGATCCATTTTTAGAAATACTCCACGAACAACCTGCCAACCGTGACCTAAGAATATGCAAGTCCTGATCATTAAATTTTAAAGAGGAAAAACCTGCTTCTTGGCTCCTCCTTGGCAACGAATCGGAAAAATCATACATGGAAAAAACAGGAAAATGGTCTGAGATATCACTCATCAATATAGAATTTCGCACCAACGTCAAAGATGAAAAAATATTATCAAGCAAAGAAGCGGTAGTGTTAGTTATGCGAGTTGGAATGCATGCAGAAGGTAGTGTTCCACAAGCGAGCATTGTCGAAAGAAAATCCAAGGACGAGGATGACCTCCGGTCACACAAATTAAGGTTGAAGTCGCCCATAATTACAAGTTCACATGAATGAAGTTGGATTATTTCCAAGACCTCATCAAGAATCTGAAGGAAAGAGGGAACAGACCCACTAGGAGACCGGTATATATTACCAACAATCAAAGCTTTAGCTTGGGTTTTAATCTCAATAAATATGGATTCAAAAATTCCTTCTTCATTTTTTGACAGGTCATGTCTAACAGAGTACGGAAGACATTCCGAAACATAAACAGCAAGGCCACCTTTAGCCATCCTACTTCGATTCAAATATTCCATCTTGTACCCAGGGAGATGCAATAGAGATTCGTTTTTTGAATCAAGGAAAGTCTCACAAAGACCAATGAAGTCAGGGTGGCCACTACGCACTATTTTTTTCAACTCATCAAACGAAGAGCAAAGACCCTGAACATTAAGCTGAAGTACAGAGAATCTACCATCTCGTTTGGATACTCGATCTAAATCAGATACGTATTTACTACTAACTGAAAAATGGGGATTTGATGGTGATTTGTTAGACTGACCTACTGAATTATTTATCAAACTAAGAATATCAATTGGGTTATTTTGAAGATGAGATAGTCGCTCACCCAAGGAGGAGATGTCACCCAAACTAGAGTCAGACAAATTAAAAAAAAAAAATACAAACTATGATCCATCATGCGCCACCCACCACCCAGCTTGGCATCTTCATAACAATGACATGTGGACAGCAACTAGGCAAACAGAACGATGAACTCATTTTTTGTGAAAAAAGAAACTGAAACAGAAAAAATAAAGGCCAAAAACAGAAAACTTGAATAAGAAAAAAACTTGTATACAAAATGGAAAACAACAAAAACATAACTAAATCTCCCAATCCAGGAGAAAAATTTATATATCATAACTTACGAAAAAAAAAAACCAAAACAACAACAACTAACAAACATCAAACAAATCACTAAAAAAAAATGAACAAATCACACATATTACTCATCACCTCCGACTATCACAGCGGGGGAGGGAACCACAGAGGTCGCATTACTAGATAGTTTAAAGGGATCAAAACATGAGTCCTCTATTCGCAACCAAGTCTTACTCTTTGAAGACTTTTTCGCTTCAATCCATACACTAATCCCTTTCGTTATTACTCGGGTTTCAGCAACTCTAGTTGAAGTGTCAGATGACGTACGCAGATTATAGCCGAAAGATAGCAGTTCTTTTCTACGACGTGCCAATTCACGCGGGAGATCGGAAGTGATACTTTTTCCAGATCCCTTCAGCCTACCACAATTTTTCATAATAGCGTCTTTATCTGCTAAGTTAGCCAAAGTCACGAAAACTGGCCCGGCTTTTAGTGTAGTCCTAGACGTTGCCCTAGTATTAGAGCCTGGTGGTTTATTTCCATTCAAACGATAGCACTTGACGAAGGGCATTGAATTTGCGTTACTGACTCCTAATTCAGAGAGAAACTCACGAGTAGCATTTTCTGAGTTACCACCTTGAGCAGCTGGTATACCGTGAAGTAGAATATTCTGTCTTTTTGAAACAAGTTCAACTTGAAGACAAGACTTTTTTAGATTTACTACTTCGGTTTTGAGAACCGTATTTTCTTCTTTGAGTTCCAAATTCTCATTTCGCAAAGCCTCAATCCCCTTTTCCAGGATAAGAATCTTCGTCATAAGCTCAGTGTGTTTCTGATCAAAGTACGACTTCGTGAGAGACATCATAAAATTATTCAATAATCTCCCCTAGATTGGCTAATAACCAAATCAAAAATCCATTAAACAGAGACTTACTGGCAAGTGTTCAAACAATTCAAACAGAACAAATATCCTAAATAAGCAATAGCATCCACCAACGCGCACTAGCTCTGAACTTTGACTAAACCAAGGATTAAACTAAGAAAAATTTAACTGTTAAGGCCATTATACCCTTTTCATTGTGACAACCTCTTAGATGACAACAACAGCCCAAAAACTGGAATAGTATTACACGTTCTGTCAATAGTAAACACCTGGTAACATAATAAAAAAAAAAAAACTGCGTCTTCAGAGGTAGCAATAGCGGGGATCGATACATGTCAAATCTCCAGGCAAAGGGTAAGTTTCGAGGAGACATAAAATCTTGTCTTGGACAAGACATCTTGTCTTGAAATGGTGAGGAGAGAGAGAGAGAGAGAGAGAGAGAGAGAGAGAGAGAGAGAGAGAGAGAGAGAGAGAGAGAGAGAGAGAGAGGGAAGAGTTTCCTATTCATCCTAAGATATTTAGCCCCCCCCCCCTGATCAAAGTACGACGTGTATGCGTTTGTCTATTATCGCTTTTTTGCGATCTTTCTTGTTCCATTTAGGGGTTTTGGATATGATCTTTTGGACTTTTGTATTTCGTTGCTCTTGCCAAATAGGTCTTGAATGAACCAAATTGGTCTTGCCAATTTCTGTCATGAGCCCCCTCCTGCAAAATTTTTCTGGCACCCTCGTTTTGTTATTGTTATTCTTTTGAAAAACAAACATGCCGAGTCAGTTCATTATTGGCGTGCTGGTCAAATTGACCCCCCTCCCCCAAAGAAAAAAAAGTTTTAGACCTATCTTTGCCATTAGTTGGCTTGAGATGGGAACTTAATTTCTTCAGACCCATTACCCCTCTCCCATTCTCCCTGGTTACTGTTTGCCCTCTTCAACCAATTCAACAATTAGGCTAACGCCATGGTTGTATTTTATACCGTATTGTGATGTACTTTGCCTTCCCACGATCATGAGGCCTAAAACTGCTAGGCTACTGATCAAAAACTGAACCAAATTCTTAATCCGGATAATCAAATTACTTATAATATTTGTACTTGCCGCACTTGTTTTAGATGAAGCCATCTATTGTTAATATTTTTCGCCTGTTCATTTTTATGTGATTCTCTCAACAGGGAAACTCCAAACTCCAATTAAAGACAAGTAGACAATTAACCCAAGTATTACCCGTCCTTGCCTCGGGTATGTTTCCAGCCAGGGGGCTTAAAATGGGGTTTTGTAGGACCGGAGAAACCAAGTAAAAACTTGATATTTTTCATTAATATATATAAAATTAACGGATTGGTTTAGAAAGCTGAAAAGTTTGGAATAAAATAAATTAAAAAAAGAGCTACAGTTTGAAGTTAATTTTGACTTTTCTGCTTTTATCCATGCCGATAAGAGTCTAAAACATATAAACAACACAATTCGATCGTGGAGGAATATATTAAAAAAAATAGAAGAATTTTCAATCCGGCCAATCAATTTTAAACATTTTATTTTTATATTTATAGTACGTTCGATTGCTTCAAATTTTCCATTTCTTAGGCTCCAGACCTTTTTTAAAAGAAACGCTACCAGGTTTTACATTGGATTTTTTCAATTTTTCGGGAATTAAATACAAAAAACTGGCTAAATTTTAGTTCATTTTTCTTAGATTCATTCAGGCAAACTTCATTTGGCTGGTGTTTTAGATTGGGGAGCAAGATTTCCGTCGTCGACATGAGAAAATAGACACTACAGTAGGCTAGAGGACAATCGGATTATTAGTAAATAGTGAAAGTTCTTTAGGGTTGGCTAATTGTATTGTATCCAGGGCTGCCAAATTTTTTTTAAGGAGTGTGTCATATTTTTTCCAAAAATGTGCTTTTTGTGTCATCTCAGATTCCATAATGTGTCACAAAATGTGTCATTTTTTTATCACAAGTGGTATCATATTTAATTGTCAAATCTTTATTTAGAGTTTTGAATATATAATCTTTTCCAAATCAGTTCAAAAAGGAGTAAACTTAACTTTATCCTATTATCTTGGGACCGTGACCTTTTTAGGGCGTCATGAAAGAAATAGAAACATTCGATTAAGTTAATGTTACACACAATGAAATTGTGTCTGAGTGGCCAACGAGGCAAGTTTACATTTATAAAAATTTTAGGGACAATCAATTCCGACAGTAAATTGAAAATAGACTTTTCGTATGACGTCGTAATCGTAATCGGCTCTATACATAATCGGCTTTATTGGCTAAGCTTTTTATTTACTCAATATGTAAGCCATTCAACCAGCTTCAATGTAGTATTTTTGTCATATTTGTTGGTGCCTTTTTAAGCCAGACGGATTATTTTGAAGGAAACACATCTCTAGAAATTTATAATCTTGTCCAAGACGGGAAACCTCTCTTGTACTCCTAAAAATGGGATTTGTTGCTTATGCATACAGCTTTGGTAAACTGCTGACTGTTTTCTTTTTACTATTAAGTACGTACCAGTTGGCTACATCAAATACTCAATCAAAAAGCCTATCAAGTTCAGATATTCAGCGTGGATTTCGATTTGAAATTTCCGCATATGGCTGTTTTCTTTGCGCGGCTTAAATTTTAAATATGGTGATGGCACCTGTCCTGTATTCCGCACTGTTTGTGTACTACTGCCACAGTTAGGTAGTGTTAGTCCCTTCCATTAATTTGTAGCTTTCATGGAGGTAGAAAATTGAAATTTTACTTTGAAAAAAAAACGAGACTTGTATGACAAAAATGTGTCATTTTTTTAAACAAAATGTGTCATTTTTGTCGATTGTGTCATTTTTTATTGAAAAATGTGTCATTTTCGTCGATTGTGTCATCATTTCGACTGAATGTGTCATTGTGTCACGCAACATCAAATTGTATCATTTTGACACAAAATGTGTCAATTTGGCAGCCCTGATTGTATCTTCAACGACTTTACAATTAGTACAACCCTTCAAAAATTGTTTGAAAAACTATTTTACAGTGCTTTCTTCACATAAAAGTAGGTGAACTTTTAGGTAAATAACTTTTTCTAAACTAAATAGAGTACTGTTTATTCTTTTGTTTTATAGCATAAAAAATACTAGATATTCACAAATCAAAATATAATTTATTTTCTATTTAAGGTGAATTGTTTATCATAAGAAAATTTTCTGAAAATATAAAAGAAAAAGACAGTACAGGACTTCCAAAGAAATAATCGATAAATTAATGTACTAAGTAAGGGGTTAATTACTCTCAGTGGAAATTCATAGGTTCTTGTGTTACAGTGTTTCTGAAAGTTGAACGGGGCTCAATAAAATATAATATTTTAAGCTTAAGGTTAGTATATAAAATCGTAAGAAACAAGTATACTAATTTCGGAATTACGAGTAAAGTTGACCGGTTTAAGTTTCAAAAGCCTAGTCGTGAAAATTACAGGAGAAATATTACTTAAATAAGAATTTGGGACAGAAGAAGGGTGAGGGGGAGATTATACAATATTAGAGAAGAAGAAGTATGATTCATCAGCCCAAGTCCCCCTCTATAAGTATTCTATTGGCAGTTATCTTGGTGGTGTTTTTTTCTCCGTTTAATTATCTTTTTTTATCGTGGTAGATAAAATTTCTGTAAAAGCGTTTACTATCAAACCCTAGTACCTGAGATAAGGTAAAGTTATCACTCTTTTTTTTTTTTACTAAAAACTAAATTCACCAATTAATCAAAACTGAGACTGCTCTCAATATTTGAATACTATAGATTTGAAAGAAAGAGAAAGGTTCTGTTTTACTATTTTTTTTAGTAGAAGTAAATTAATTGTCAAAAGATTCAAAACTACCTGAATTATGACCCTACCCAGAAACATCCTCTCGTTAAGAAGGGGAAATGATAAAAAAGTTAGGGGGGAGGTAAGGCAACAATCGAACAAAAACAAAAAGATGCTTTTACCATTTCTATTCACCGACATGGCTGCCAAATTGACACATTTTGTGTCAAAATGACACAATTTGATGTTGCGTGACACAATGACACATTCAGACGAAATGATGACACAATCGACGAAAATGACACATTTTTCAATAAAAAATGACACAATCGACAAAAATGACACATTTAAAAAAAAAAATGACACATTTTTCAAAGAAATGACACATTTTTGTCATCCTAGTCTTGATTTTTAATGGTAATAAAATAAAAGTAAAATTTCAATTTTCTACCTCCAGAAAAGTTACAAATTAATGGAAGGGAATAGCGCTGCCTAACGGTGGCAGTAGTACACAAACAGTGCAGAATACAGGACAGATGCCATCACCGTAAAAATTTAAACAACGCAAAAAAAACAGCCATAGGCAGAAATTCCAAATCGAAATGCACGCTGAATATATGAACTTAATTGGCTTCTTGATTGAGTGTTTGATGTAGCCAACTGTTACGTACTTAATAGTAAAAATTAAACATCATGCAGTTTACCAAAGCTGTGTGCATAAGCAGCAACTCCTATTTTTAGGAGTACAGGAGGGGTATCCAACCTTGGACAAGATTACAAATTTTCAGAGATGTCTTTCCTTCAGAATAATCCATCTGGCCTAAAAAGGCACCACAAAATATTACAAAAATACTAGATTGAAGCTGGTTGAATGGCTTACATATTGAGTTAATAAAAAGCTTAGCCAATAAAGCCGATTACGTATAGAGCTGATTACGGCATACGAAAAGTCTATTTTCAATTTGCTGTCGGAATTGATTGTCCCTAAAACTTTTATAAATGTAAACTTGCCTCGTTGGCTGCCCAGACACAAATTCATACTGTGTAACATTAATTTAATCGAATGTTTCTATTTCTTTCATGACGTCACAAAAAGGTCATGATCCCAAGATAATAGGATAAGGTTAAGTTTACTCCTTTTTGAACTGATTTGGAAAAGATTACATATTCAAAACTCTAAATAAAGATTTTACAATTAAATGTGATACCACTTGTAGCAAAAAAATATGACACATTTGTGATACATTATGGAATCTGAGATGATGACACAAAAAGCAAATTTTCGGAAAAAAATATGACACACTCCTAAAAAAAAAAAAAATTGGCAGCCCTGTTAACCAATGTGTCTGAGAAGTGGACGAGGCTATCAGTCAAGACCTTATCAGTTATCTTTTTTTATTTTACCAAGTGATCGGAAAATATCGAAAATCAGAAATCGAAAAGAATTTGGAAAGAACATCAAAAGAATCGAATTTTGATGCTTATTCAAAATATAGAATTCATGAAATTTTATGCTACTCATCAAAAGTTTGAAAAAAAGGAGAACGCCCCTAAGAAATAGTGATTTTTATGAAAATCATACCGTGAGATTCAGCTTATCAGAGAACCCTACTGTAGAGGTTTCAATCTCTTCCAGTTCCAGTTCCAAAAATTATAGAGGGGTATATCATCAAGTCCTTTCACCTCTTTGAAAACTCTTCATCAGGAAAACTAGCCACTGGAAACACTATTATCCTCCAGTCAGCAAACAATTAGTGTACACAATTATATCCATAGATAAATTTTATCGATTGTGGGGGTGCCTTAGTTCCATGTCTCCTGCAGTTTAAGGCCGGCTTGTATACAAAACTGTGGAATTTTACACTTTTTGCCAGAAACAAAGGTCGCGGTTGCGTGTTTATTTGTTTTCTTGTTTGTTCTCCCCAGGGGTGATCGTACCCAACCAGTGATCCTAAATGATCGAAAGAGAGCTCATTTAACCGAAAATAGGAAGTTCTTATGCTTTTTAAGTGATAAAATTTTTGGAGAACAGCTATCCCCCTCCCACTCCTTTTGTCCCCAAAGTTATCTAATCAAAATTTTGAGATAGCCATTTTGTTCAGATTCGTCGAAAGATCTAATAACTACAGTCTTGAGGATGAATTGACCCCCTACAGCCCCAGGGGGAAGCGCTGCAAGTTATACAGGTATTTTTTGAATTTTTAAAAAAGCTTTTATTCTGATCAGACAGTCCTTGAGTATCAGTAGTCATTCTTGAATAATTGGAACAAAAATTTAAAATTTAGCGTAAAAAGCAAGATATTGAGGAGGGTAAAGCCCCTGTCATATACGTAATAATTTCCGTTCGTTTTAAGTTTTAATGATGCTCCTTACTTTCAGTTGAAAAACTTGTGTTTTATTAAATTTCATCTAGCGGGACCAAAAGTCTACCAACAGGTGTCAAAAACGAGTTATTTCTACTGGTGCGTCTGTCTTTTATCAACCATACATTTAGCTCCAGAAAAAAAGGATGATGTTTTTAGATACTTTCTCGAAATTTTATTATATTTCAAATACGACCTTTTGACTATTAGGTGGCGAGTGGTCAAGAGTAAGATAGTGGAAAATGATTAATTACCAAATATTTTCTCGATTTTCTTAAAAGGATAAAAATTTCTCAGAATCTAAGGGAGATTTATTTTTCGTTTTCCATTCTAAAAATACTAAAAAAGAGCCCTTCCGAACTAAAACAAGTATTTTCAAAATTGCAAATGGCAATAATTTACCTCCTTTTCCCCTTCCCTAATTTTGCCACTTGTTTACTTAAGAAAGCTCCATGCTCTTGAACTATCAATGAAGTTAAGGTAATATGTTAATTCACTTTGGGGGTAGCCTACTGCCTTCTTATAAAATTGATCTCTTGTGAAGTAGCTTAATCTAGTTCTAAACTTGTTTCAATATTAACATTGATTTCCAAAATCCCCACAAGACTTGTACGTAAGACTTTAGCCCTGAGAGGGGCATGCGGGAGTGAGACGCAACTTTATAAAACAGGAAATCATACAGCAAACAGAAAATTTTAGTGAAATAATTGCTGAAATATGATCTACAATGGGATGGGGGTGGGGTAATTGACCGAAGTCATGGGAATTTCACTGTACAAAGAGACTGCCCTCCCTCTCCCCAAAACCACTACTTGGGGCGAGGAAATCAAATGGATGGAACAGTTTGTTTACCTAGAAAGTGTTCTGTCATCCACTACCGACTCCTTAAAAGACATCAAAAGACGGCTGGTTCTCACCTCCTTATACTTTAAGTCACTGCGCTCTTTTTGGGAAAATAAACACCTGCCCTTAAAACTGAAAATCTGAATTTTCTGTGCTTAGTGATTCCTGTTGCAGCGTATTCAGCAGAGACGCACAAAAGCCGATGACAAGCACCGACTGGCAGTATTTAAAAGTAAATCCCTCTGAAAGCCCAAAAGCTCAGGGGTATCACTTATCTTGACACAATAAAAACGAACAACTACTCTCCTCCTTGGAGTACAAACCATCATGTTGACCTGTGGTTCTCAACCGGGGTTCACATGGACCCTAGGGGTCCATGTAATATTTCCAGGGGTCCACAGGCAAAACACAACAAATTGGGGATCCACAATGATATTTCGGGGGTCCATGAAGAAAACCAACTCAGAATGCTCTTTATTTTTTTAAATTTAATTTCTACTGTAATTTACATTATTTTGAATCAGTTTAGTGACCTACTTGGAATGGATATACCGATTTGGGTTTTAATTCCTTTCGAAATTAATGTTGCCCATATAGAATTATCTTTGCAAGACCCCCTTATCGAATTACAAAGTGATGAAATAATGTGTGCAAAATTCAAAGATGGAAAGTACAATATATGGAAAACAAATGATGTTGCTACAAAGTGCCCTTTGCTCTAGGATAAAGCGCAGTTCTACGTTATTGCTTTTCCTACATCTTATCTTGTTGAAGCGGGATTTAGTCGTGTTTCTCAAATTTTATCAAAAGCTCGCAATAGAATTGACATTGTGAAAAGGGGTGATAAACTATCATTAACATCGAAAGAACCAAATATAAAGAAACTTGTCGAGAAGCATCAACCACAGGGAGCTCATTGAATAAACATGCCTTTTCCTTTTTTTTAATCACACACTTAATTTCAACTACTTTTTTTTCCAGTTTACATAAATAATGTTGGAGTGAATTAAACTTCCTGAGGAGCTCCAACCTCCATGAGCTTTAGTTACTTGCCAATTGAAGAAACTTGTAGAAACTTGTAATATTGTAGTTATTATCACAATAATAGTAATAATAATAATAATAATTATTATTATATTAGAATGTTTTATTTGTATTAAATGAGTTTTCATTTAAAAATAAAGCTTAATCATATGCTATTTGTTTGAAAATTAAAACCTTAAAATTTATATTAGTGAAGAATAAGAAATTGTTCTTATGTCCAATATCTATGAAGGGGTCCACCAAGATAAAAAGAGGGGAAAAGTGGTCCATGGGGAAAAAGAGGTTGAGAACCACTGATGTAGACCATCAAACTCCGAAGCTTCGATGGCTAGTACACGTTAGCGTATGTCTCATGCTTAATGTCCAAAATAGTCTTAGAAGGTAGAATCAATGCCTCTCGCCTAAGAGGAAGACCACCCAAGCAGTGGTGGGAAAATTTTTGTGACCACCCCGTCCCACTACTGCTGAGGACTAAAAAAACATGAAGGCATATCAAAAATATTATTAAGATGCCATTAGAGGATATGTGCAATATTGTAATGCAATATCATTTATGAATTTATATACTTCTAAATTTTAAAGGAGATGAAAAGATAAATATTTTATGACCTATTTGACCTCGACTGGTGAATTGAGAGCAGATAATGGGGAGATGTGCATTATAGTCAACACTGTTTGTAAGAATGTCCATATGAATCTCGAATCTTTAGTATACGTAAGCATCTCGACAGGGGCGTATTTTGTATTGGGGCAGGGGTTCAACTGCCCCTCCCAGGCTTTGTTTTGCCCCCCCCCACTCCACCCAGACCTGAAATCGTCCACAAGCTGAAATTTAGTTTCTTCCAAAATCTCGTAAACTAAAGTAACTCTGCATAATTCAAGCATCAACAGAGACAGACCAGTTTTTTTTTTTTTAGTAAATGTTCTCCTTCATAATACCATACCTTTAAAGCACTTATATAGTACTTAAAAGTACCTTTATGGTACCACATTGCTTATTGTTTTTTGTTTTTACCGTCATTTTTGCTTGATTTGGGAAAATTTGCTCCTACTTTACCCCCCCCCCAGGATTTCGATGAAATTACGCCACTGCAGCTATGGTTTTTTGTAACTTCAGAGAGTCAAAACATATAAAAACTGTCACTCATTTTTTTTCTCCTTGGTGCCTGATTTGTGTTTTCGTTTTTCTTGTTAGTTTATTTATTAGAGTCTTTTGATAAAAAAAAGATGGAGGGGGTGTCAAACTATAATCCATGGAAGCTGTTTTCTATAAGACATTTTGTGTAAGTTGTGCAGATCAAACAGTTTATGATAACAACCCGTAAGAAGGATCGATGCGGCGGGAGGATGTCATAAAGAAAGATTTAAAGCAAATGAGAAATTCAAGGGAGGGTGTAAGAGAGAGGTGTCGAATATATTGGGATGGAGGAAGGGCGTGCGTAGCTGTTTTTGCCTCAGGCGGCTTGATGCTGCGATGAGTTGTTAGTAGTAGTTAGTGCTAGCAGTATTCCTACATAATATTGCCCGAAAAATATTGCCGTGACCTATTATTTATCCATGGCCCATAGAATTTTCACTAATCTTCTAGAGCTTTATTTTAGAGTTCATGTTTGCGATAAACGAAAACTTTTCAATTAGAACGGGGCTTCAGCCCAATCCCTACCGCGACAGCGGTATTTTCCCTGTTAAGAGTTTTCATACAAACTCCCCTTTACAACTTATAAGGATCTTTGTAGGGTATGGGTCTCTCCTGTAGCCCCTCCCTAATATACACTACTACTTACAGGCAATACAGGGGAAAAAATTGTTTTGAAATATCAAACTGACCCAGCGATCCTAGAATGTCGCAAGAGGGCTCATTATAACGGAAATTAAAAGTTCTATTGGCCTTTTTAAGTGATCAAAAAAATAGAGGGCACCTAGGCCCCCTCCCAAGCTAATTTTTCTCCCAAAGTCAAAGGATTTTTTTAAAATTTTCAGATAGCTGTTTTTTCAGCATAGTCAAAACCACAATAACTATGTCTTTGGGGCTAATGCACTCCCCCAAAGTTCCCGCGGGCTGCAGGTTACAAGACTTTGACCAGTGTTTACACACAGTAATAGTTATTGGGAAGTGTACAGACGTTTTCAGGGAGAGTTTTTGCTTAGGGATGGGGGTAAGGGGAAGGAGCTACATGGAAGGACCTTCCCTTGGAAGAATTTCATGGGGGAAGAGAAATTCCATGAAGGTGGCGCAGAATTTCCTAGCATTATTTAAAAAAAAAACAATGAGAAAATAATTATGAAAAAGTTTTTTTTCAACTGAAAGTAAGAAGCAGCATTAAAACTTAAAACGAACAGAGATTATTGCTTATATAAGGGTCCATCTCCTCCTAAATACCTTGCTGATCATGCTAAAGCATTTTTAGTAATTTCAACTATTTATTCTATGGCCTTTGTGATTCAGGGGTCATTCTTAAGGAATTAGGACAAAATTAAAGATTTAGTGTAAAGAGTGAGGTACTAACGAGGGGGCAAGCCCCCAAATATACATAATAAAAATATACGAATATAGAAGTTGATTACGTAAGTTAAATCGTAAGTTACGTATATTTTTACTAGTAAAATGATTCGTTAAAATTAAAAGTTGTAGTTGCCTTTTTAAGTAACCGAAACATTGGAGGGCAACTAGGCCTCCTCCCACACCTCATTTTCTTAAAATAATCCGATCAAAACTAAGAGAAAGCCATTTAGCAAAAAAATTGCAAATTTTGTTTTAATTATTCATGTGCGGAGAGCCAAAATCAAACATGTATTAATTCAAAAACGTTCAGAAATTAAACAAAAAAACAAGTTTTTTTTAACTGAAAGTAAGGAGCAACATTAAAACTTAAAACGAACAGAAATTATTCCGTGCATGAAAAGGGGCTGTTCCCTCCTCAACACCCCGCTCTTTACGCTAAAGTTGTTTACTGTTTTATAAACTAGAATTGAGAGAAATAGTCAAACTTTAGCGCAAAGAGCAGGGCGTTGCGGAGGGAACAGCCCTTTCATATATGGAGTAATTTCTGTTCGTTTTAAGTTTTAATGTTGCTCCTTACTTTCAGTTAAAAAACTTGTTTTGTTTTGTTTAATCTGTGTCAAAAAACGATGATGGCACTCGTAGTTGCAGATATTCTATACGCTCTTCCCGTATTTGATAATCGGGGTGTGTTACCATGCTCAGGGGGCTTCCGGTTTTTGGTAATACCTCTTCTAGCACCCAGAAGAGCAGTATGGGTAGTAAAGACTAATTAAATTTTCAATTTTGTTTTGTTTATATTGGCAGACGAAAAGTCCCTTTCGGCTCTAGTAGAAAGATGTGGTAGGATAAGCATTTTCACCACCTTATATTAAATTTCTTTTTACTTAAGTTTCTCTCTACAGGCTTTTTTTCCTTGTAAAATCTTTCTAATTGACGTTATTCACCCTATATACTTGGCTGTTTTTATTTCATACCATCAAGAATCCAAAAATTTCATTATGTTTTTTTTTTTCATTTTCAGTTGGTAATAGTTGATACATCGATAAATGTTTTTGCATTATTATAGGAAATTATTTTAACCTGCTTGTCTATTATCTTGACTGTGATGAATGAAATCACAAGAAATAATATCGCTTATAAATGAGAGAATACAAACTAGCAAAGTATTAAAAAAGGTAATTACAGAAATTTTGTATCAAGAAAAAGCAAGGAACAACAAAGATATATTATAAACTGTAAAAAAATTGGTACAATTTTACATTAGCACTATTTTGGTGAAAATGACACGTTCATTTCCTTCTTTGCCCTTTTACGTCCCAAATTTTTAAAATGTATCACTTTTGGGCTCTTTTCTGGCATTGGAATCTGGAACAAGGGAGGATATATTCCCTTGTTCCAGATTATGTACTTCCAGAGGGTAAAACTTATAAAACTGTCACTCATTTTTTCTCCTTGATGGAGATACTTGACGAGACAAAAACTTTAAAAAAGCATCGACAATCTGTCTAGTCCAGTTTTGCTTTGTTTTTATAAGTCTGGCAAAATTTTCAGGGGGGAGGGGCTGATAAGTGTTTTCGTTTTTCTTGTTTTTTTTCTTTATTAGAGCCTAATGACACAAAAATGAGCGGGAGGGGGTCAAACTGTAATCAATCGAAATTGTTTTTTATAAGACATTTTGTGTGAGTTGCGCAAATCAAACAGTTCGTGGTAACGAACTTTGAGCAAGCAGCAATGTTGCTCAATGGTAACCGAAACTCAAATAGAATCAAATTTTGATGCTTATCCAAATTTTTTAAAATTCATCGAATTTTACTGTACCAATCACAAGTTAAGAGCCTAAGAAAATTTGACAAATTTTTAAAAAGGGGGGAAAACACTCAAAAAGTCAAGTGATCTTGATGAAAACCAAACCATCAAATTCATCAAACCAGAGAACTCTACTGCAGAGGTTTCAAGCTCCCATGTACAAAAAAGTGGAATTTTGTATTTCTTGCCAGAAGAAAGATTACGGATACGTGTTAATTCTATATTTTGTTTGTTTGTTGTTTTTTTTTGCTTTTTTTTGTTCCTTTTCCCGAGGGGTAGTCATATCAAATAGTAATTGTAGATTGGTAGAAGGCTTATTTTATCGGGATTTAAAAGTTTTACTGCCCTTTTTTACTGCCCGGACTCGCCGTTGATTGCTTTCTAATTTTACTATATTAACCAATGAACTATCTAAGATTGGACTGTCAGTTAATGCTTCTAAATGCGAGTTTATTTATTTTAATAGCCCTTATGTGGTCGCTCCATTCCTTGCTGGGACTGCAGTTCTACCATGTTCTTCTTTAGTTAGTTGGCTTGGTCTGTGTTTCGGCCCAACACTTTCCACTACCTGTTCATCCCTAGTGAATCAAGCCGTGATAAACCTATAGTATCGTTCACAACTTTCGCTAATTGTTGCTCCGTTTTAAAGTATCTACTCGAAAGTCTACGTTTGAAAGACCTAAATTGGGTTTTAGCTGGTGACCTTAACTGTGACATTCTTGGTACCTCCGATAGGTCAATCCTCTTGCTAGAATCACTTCCTAGTATATATCGCGTCGCAGTTAAGAGCCTCCCATTCACGTATATGCATAACAGAGGCTGTTCAAAATCGAACCTGGATCACGTGATCGCTTCCAGTTCCAGCTAAATATCATCGATTGTCATGGTGGACGAAGAGAAGATTGATGATGACTACCTTCTCTTAGCTGTAATTTGTCCTATGAGCTATCTGGCAAAACACTTTCGGCTCAGCCGAAGTGGCATACGAAGTTGAACTGGGATCGTGCTAATGTCCCACTATACCTTGCTACGCTAACTGCTTTACTGTCGACCATAAAAGTGCCATATCACCTGCTACAAACGTCAGTTTCCTCGCCTTCACGGAGAGTTGACCTAAATTGCTATTATTATCAAATTGTCCATTGCCTTAAATCAGCTTCCAAAGCTGCAGTGCCTGTGGATAAAGCTCGGATTGGTACAAGAAAACCTAATTGGAATGTTGATCCTGAAGTAAAACGTGCTAAGCAAAAAGCCAAATTTTGTCTACGTATGTGGATATCATGTGACCGACCATCGTCTGGAGCTGTTTTCTCTGCGAAACAAAATTGTAAACTTGAATATAAGCTAGCTGGAGACTCTGGGCCACCGGAAGGGCGGCCTCTAATTTTCTTGGCCTTTTGCGAAAAAAAATGGTGGACAGAAGATCGCTTCAGGCTAGAAACGTTTGATTTGGTCAAAAGATATTCTTGCAAGAACACTAAGTCATGGACTAATAATTCATTAATTAACAAGCCTTTGTCTTTTGTGCCGATAATATTGAGAGAAGCAAAACTTAAAATAGTGGCTTGGTTCATTTTGGAGCAGAGTTCAGAGCGCGTTTGATCACTGGGCAATTCATACTATAGGAAACATGAGCTTCGCCGCAGTTGGCACATTTCGGAGCCTCTAAGCAAGGATTGTCTTTAGTATTCGATTGGCATCCAGAACATTTAGAGCATTTGATCTCATTTGGGGCACATGGGCAGTGAGCTAACGAATGATGGATACTTTGGCATCTAAGACACCGTCTGGACAATCCTTTGTATTCCGATATTTTAAAAGACTCGTAACCCAAGCGCAGACCTGTAGCAATGGCATATTTTAGTGCAGCGGAATCAAGGAACTCTAAACGGAATGTATGAGAAGAGCCGATCTGGATGGCCTCAACAAGACCAGGAACATCGGAGATGAGTATACTGCTAGAAACACTATCGGGAAGTCCCCTAATTACTCCAAGAGGTTTGCGATCAATCACTTTAGCAAGAATATTTGGATAGCTCGTAACAGCAGATGCGGCAAGAGATTTGGCGGAAACTTTATCCCTCGTAACAACAATCCATCTTTTTCTTATCGCATCTGACTTTACCGACACAATTCCGTCATGTTCGGCGAAAAAATCAAGATTTTCCTTGCGAGAAACGGGGTCTTTTAGTTCTTGAGGCGAATATCTAAGAACGACGGCGTACGAGGGTTTGCGATTGGTACCCTTACTATCTGAGACCAAAGAACTATTTAAAGACGTTGCTGGAATATTGAGGTGAGCAAGCGATTTTAACTGATCAAGGCACTGGTGACTTTGGTGGTAAGGATAGAATAAGCTGACGCCGGAATGCTAGGGACTTCAGAGGGGGATTTCATCACGCACTCTGGAATATCAATATTTTCTGCAGAGCAGCGAGAAAGAGTAGCGATAATGTCCGACAATGAACTATTCTTAGCACTGGGTTCCGAACGACGAGGTATAGGCTCATCTGGGAAGCAATTGCTATATAAAAGTTTCGTAGCGCAAAGGACATCTTCATACGGGAAAAAATCACTAGCGTATTTCACAATCGAATGATGGTCCAACCCCTCATCGACATTGTGCTGAGCAAAATTCAAAACTGGGGAATAATAAAGCGTACTGGTATTCCAATTGTCCATGATAAGCAAATTTCACTCACGACTAGGCATCAGTACAAAATAAATAACAAAGAAAACTAGTTTTTTTTTAACTGAGAGTAAGGAGCGATATTCAAACTTAAAACGAAGAGAAATTACTCCGTATATGAAATGGGTTGTCCCCTCCGCAATCCCTTGCTCTTTACGCTAAAGTTTTTAATTGTTTTAAAAAGTAGAAATGTGGCAAAGAGTCAAACTTTAGCGTAAAGAGCGAGGGATTGTGGGGTGGACAACCCATTTCATAAACGGAGTAATTTCTGTTCGTTTTAAGTTTTAATATAGCTCCTTACTTTCAGTAAAATTTTTTTTTAATTTCTGAACGTTTTTGAATTAATCCATTTTTGATTTTGGCTCTCCGCACATAAATTATTAAAATGAAATTTGCATATTAATTCTTTTTTTGGCTAAATGGCTTTCTCTTAGTTTTGATCAGACGAGTTTAAGAAATAAAGGGTGGAGAAGGAGGCCTAGTTGCCTTCCAATTTTTCGGTTACTTAAAAAGGCAACTAGAACTTTTAATTTTTAACGAACGTTTTTATTAGCAAAAAATATACGTAACTTAAGAATTAACTTTCGTAACAAACTTTTATGTTCTTATATTTCTTATTATGTATATGAGGGGGTTTGTCCCCTCGCTAATACCTCGCTCTTTACACTAAATCTTAAGTTTTGTCCCAATTCTTTAAGAATGACCCCTGAATCAGAAAGGCCGTCGGATAAATAGTTGAAATTACTAAAAATACTTTAGCATAAAGAGCAAGGTATTTATCTCCTCCTAAATATCTCGCTCTTTATGCTAAAGTATCTTTAGAACCCCTCATATGCGTAATAATCTCTGTTCGTTTTAAGTTTTAATGATACTCCTTACTTTCAGCTGAAAAAACTTTTTTATGTTTATTTTTTCATTGTTTTTTTTTGCAGTAATGCTAAAAATCCCGCACCCTTTTCATTGAATTTCTCTTCCCCCATGACATATTCCTCCAAGGAAAGATCCTTCCACATAGCCCTCTCCCCTTAACCCCACCCTCAAACCAAAACATCCCCCTGAAAACGTCTGTACACTTCCCAATAATCATTACTGTATGTAAACACTGGTAAAAGTTTGTAACTTGCATCCCCTCCCCCAGGGACCATGGGGGAGTGAGTCATCCCAAAGACACAGTTATTATGGTTTTCGAATATGCGGAACAAAATGGCTATATCAAAATTTTTATCTGTTGACTTTGGGAAAAAAATGAGCATGGGAGGGGGATTAGGTGCCCTCCAATTTTTGGTCACTTAAAAAAAGGCACTAGAACTTTTCATTTCCGTTAGAATGAGCCCTCTTGCGACATTCTAGGAACACTTGGTCGATACGATGACCCCTGGGAAAAAATCAACAAATAAAAACGCACCCGTGATCTGTCTTCTGGCAAAAAATACAAAATTCCACATTTTTGTAGATAGGAGCTTGAAATTCTTGTTATAGGGTTCTCTGATACGCTGAATGCGATGTTTTGATTTTTGTTAAGATTCTTTGACTTTTAGGGGGTGTTTCGCCCTATTTTCCAAAATAAGGCAAATTTTCTCAGGCTCGTGAAATTTTACATTTTTTGCCAGAAACAAAGGTCGCGGCTGCGTGTTTATTTGTTTCTTTTCCCCAGGGGTGATCATATCCAACCAGTGACCGGTGATCATAATTGATCGAAAGAGAGCTCATTTAACCGAAAATAGGAAGTTCTTATGCTCTTTTTAAGTGACAAAATTTTTGGAGAACAGCTATCCCCCTCCCACTCCTTTTGTCCCCAAAGTTATCTAATCAAAATTTTGAGATAGCCATTTTGTTCAGATTCGTCGAAAGATCTAATAACTACAGTCTTGAGGATGAATTGACCCCCTAAAGCCCCAGGGGGAGGCGCTGCAAGTTATACAGGTATATTTTGTAATTATAAAAAAGTTTTTATTCTGATCAAACGGTCCTTGAGTATCAGTAGTTATTCTTGAATAAGTGGAACAAAAAAATTTAAAATTTAGCGTAAAGAGCAAGATATTGAGGAGGGTAAAACCCCTTTCATATACGTAATAATTTCTGTTCGTTTTAAGTTTTAATGTTGCTCCTTACTTTCAGTTGAAAAACTTGTTTTTTATTAAATTTCATCTAGCGGGATCAAAAGTCTACCAACAAGTGTCAAAAACTAGTTATTTATACTGCTGCGTCATCTGTCTTTTATCAACCATACATTCAGCTCCAGAAAAAAAGGATGATATTTTTAGATACTTCTAGAAATTTTATTATATTTCAAATACGAACTTTTGACTATTACAAGGCGAGTGGTCAAGAGTAAGATAGCGGAAAATGACTAATTACCAAATATTTTCTCTATTTTCTTCAAAGGATACAAATTTCTCAGAATCTAAGGGAGATTTATTTTTCATTTTCTATTCTAAAAATACTAAAAAAGAGCCCTTCCGAACTAAAACACGTATTTTCAAAATTCCAAATGGCAATAATTTACCTCCTTTTCCCCTTCCCTAATTTTGCCCCTTGTTTACTTAAGAAAGCTCCATGCTCTTGAACTATCAATGAAGTTAAGGTAACATGTTAATTCAATTTGGGGGTACTGCCTTCTTATAAAATTGATCTCTTGTGAAGTAGCTTAATCTAGTTCTATGCTTGTTTTAATATTAATATTGATTTCCAAAATCCACAAAAGACTTGTATGTAAGACCTTAGCCCTGAGAGGGGCATGCGGGAGTGAGACGCAACTTTATATAACGGGAAATCATACAGCAAACAGAAAATTTTAGTGAAATAATTGATGAAATATAATCAATGTGGGGTTGAGGGGGTAATTGAACAAATTCATGGGAATTTCACAGCACACAGAGACTGCCCTCCCCCTCCCCAAAACCACTACTTGGGGCGAGGAAATCAAATGGATGGAACAGTTTGTTTACCTAGAAAGTGTTCTGTCATCCACTACTGACTCCTTAAAAGACATCAAAAGACGGCTGGTTCTCACCTCCTTATACTTTAAGTCACTGCGCTCTTTTTGAAAAAATAAACACCTAATCTTAAAACTGAAAATCTGAGTTTTCTGTGCTTAGTGATTCCTGTTGCAGCGTATTCAGCAGAGACGCACAAAAGCCGATGACAAGCATCGACTGGCAGTATTTAAAACTAAATCCCTCTGAAAGCCCAAAAGCTCAGGGGTATCACTTATCTTGACACAATAAAAAATGAACAACTACTCTCCTCCTTGGAGTACAAACCATCATATCCCATCAAAATAACACCATCAAACTCCGAAGCTTCGATGGTTAGTACATGTTAGCGTATGTCTCATGCTTAATGTCCAAAATAGTCTTTGAAGGTAGAATCAATGCCTCTCGCCTAAGAGGAGGACCACCCGAGCACTGTTGGGAAAATTTTCGTGACCACCCCGTCCCACTGCTGCTGAAGACTAAAAAAACATGGAGGCATATCGAAAATATTACTATGATGCCATTAGAGGATATTATGCGATATTGTAATGCAATATCATTTATGAATTTATATACTTCTAAATTTTAAAGGAGATGAAAAGATAAATTTTTTCTCATCTATTTGACCTCGACTGGTGAATTGAGATCAGAAGTATAGAAATGTCTCCTAATAGTTCTTAATTGCTGCAATGGATTTGGTGACCTCATTAAACAAAATGGCTTTGAAGAATAGCTACAGTTAGGGCCTTATGTTTCCATGCTTGATAATGGGAAGATGTGCATTATAGTCAACACTTTTTGTAAGACATGTCCATATGAATCTCGAATCTTTAGTATACGTAAGCAGCTCGACAGAAGCGTATTTTGTATTGGGACAGGGGGTCAAACTATAATCCATGGTAGCTATTTTCGATAAGACGTTTTGTGTAAGTTGTGCAGATCAAACAGTTTATGATAAAAATCCGTAAGCAAGGATCGATGTGGCGGGCGGATGTCATAAAGAAAGATTTAAAGCAAATGAGAAATTCAAGGGAGGATGTAAGAGAGAGGTGTCGAATAGATTGGGATGGAGGAAGAGCGTGCGTAGCTGTTTTGGCCTCAGGCGGCTTGGTGCTGCGATGAGTTGTTAGTAGTATTTAGTACTAGCACTATTCCTAGAATTTTATAGAATTCCTATAGAATTTTCACTAATCTTCCAGAGCTTTATTTTAGAGCTCATGTTTGCGATAAACGAAAACTTTTCAATTAGAACGGGGGTTCAGCCCAATCGCTACAACGATAGCGGTGTTTTCCCTGTTAAGAGTTTTCGTACAGACTCCCCTTTACAACTGATAAGGATCTTGGTGGGGTATGGGTCTCTTCTGTAGCCCCTCCCTAATATACAATACTGCTTACAGGCAATACAGGGAAAAAAATTGTTTTGAAATATCAAACTGACCCATTGATCCTAGAATGTCACAAGAGGGCTCATTATAACGGAAATTAAAAGTTCTAGTGCCCTTTTTAAGTAATTAAAAAATTAGAGGGCACCTAGGCCCCCTCCGAAGCTAATTTTTCTCCCAAAGTCAAAGGATCAAAATTTTGAGATAGTATTTTTTCAGCATAGTCAAAAAACCCAATAACTATATTTTGGGGGCTGACGTACTCCCCCAAAGTTCCCGGATGACGGGCTTCAAGTTACAAACTTTGACCAGTGTTTACACACAGTAATGGTTATTGGGAAGTGTACAGACGTTTTCAGGGAGATTTTTTGGCTGGGAGATGGGGGTGAGGGTAAGTAGCTACATGGTAGGACCTTCCCATGGAAGAATTTGTCTTGGGGGAAGATATATTCTATGAAGGGGGTGCAGAATTTCCTAGCATTATTAAAAAAAAAAACAATGAGAAAATAATTATCAAAAAGCTTTTTTTCAACTGAAAGTAAGAAGCAGCATTAAAACTTAAAACAAACAGAGATTATTGCTTACATAAGGAATCCATCTCCTCCTAAATACCTCACTCATCATGCTAAAGCATTTTTAGTAGTTTCAACTATTTTTTCTACGGCCTTTGTGATTCAGGGGTCAATCTTAAAGAATTAGGACAAAATTAAAGATTTAGCGAATTTCTCGTTGGCTCTTAGCGAAGACACATAAATAAACATTACCAGAATCCCTCCTAGAAAGATCAAAAAGAGAATTAGTGAAATTCACAGAGAAACATTTTTAAGCATAATACAAATCAATAAAGTTTGAATGAACAACGAGAGTGTAAAAGCAAGAGGATGATTCATTAGAAGCATAAATATGGAGATAACAACGATAGATCTTAGGATGTCAAAAGGTAGTTTAATAAAAATATTAACTTTGGAAGTTAAAGATGTTAATAACTCTTTTGAAGACCGAGAGATTCCTCTAAATTCGGTTTACAAGACCGACATTATTTTTTAATTACTCAGTCAATCATAATAATTTACTTATCACTTTCTTTAGGACTACTAATTTTCTCTTCAAGAAACAAGCATCTTCTAGTAACTCTATTGAGATTAGAATTTCTCATTCTTTTATTGTTCAGATTATTGATATACTCAAACTATATGAGAATAATTAACGCGTTCATCTTTCTTAGAGTCACAGTTTGTGAAGGAGCTTTAGGATTATCAGTATTGGTATCTTTAGTACGTTCGTCAGGATCAGATCAAGTACAATTCCTAAATGAGTAAGTGGTTCTTTACCTCAAGTCTAATATACTTAATATTAATATACAAGTTAATATCAGAATTTCATCTAGAGTGGGGAGTTACTCTTTTAACATTGACTTCAGGAATTTTCTTTTTAATAGTTATTAGATTAAAGCCAAGTTGGCCATTAAGCTATAGAACTATCCTCGTAAGCTTGTTTGTCCTCCTGTGACTCACCTTTACTACTCAGTCATTCATCTTATTCTACGTCTTCTTTGAGTGCTCTCTAATTCCCACAATTATTTTAATCCTCGGGTGAGGTTACCAGCCAGAGCGTCTACCTGCTTCCTATTACTTCTTATTCTATACCCTACTATCCTCTTTACCTCTACTCTTTATCATCATTGCCCACACGAGTATTTATTCGTCATCCTTCTTGCAATTTTGGGGTAATTTCACAGACAAGATAATCTTCTTGCTAGCCATCCTTTCTTTTCTAGTGAAACTCCCAGTCTATTTTGCACACATTTGATTACCTAAGGCTCACGTAGAGGCTCCAGTAACTGGCTCTATAGTATTAGCCGCTATTCTCCTCAAGCTAGGGGGTTACGGCCTCTATTTAGTACAGGTACTAAATATTTATAGAGAAACAACATTAATAGGGGTCTGCTTAATAGGCGGGATCTTCAGCTGCTTGATCTGTCTACGCCAATCCGATGTCAAATCGTTAATTGCTTATTCCTCCGTCGCTCATATATCATTCGTTATTTTAGGTATACTTATATCTTGTACTTACACCAACATAAGATCAATTTTAATAATGGTATCTCACGGGATCTGTTCCTCTGGATTATTCTACTTAAGCTATCTATTTTATGCGCGCATCTGAAGTCGCAGATTCCTTCTTACCCGCAGAATAATCTCTCTTTTTCCATATTTATGTTTTTGATGACTCAGTCTTAGCTTCCTTAATATAGGATTACCCCCCTCACTTAACTTCTTTTCCGAAATATATTTTTTTATCGGCGTATTTAGTCTAGACTGAATAGTAGTAGGTCTATCTGGAATCTTATGTTTTCTTTCATCTTGTTATTGTATTTATTTATACTCCAGTACAAGTCACGGGGAGAGATTGTATATCTTTAGCTGATTAGAATACAACTTAAAGGAATACATAATCGGAAGAGCTCATCTGATTCCGTTATTGACTTTAATTTTCGTCTACTGTTATAGTTTAAAGAGAATATTAGTTTGTGGAACTAAAGGAGAGTCATCTCTGACAGTATTGTTATATTTTGTATCAGGTTACATCTTACTATTTACCGGAGTAATAAGTGTTTGTTGCTCATTTTTATTATTCCTATCAGATGAAATTTATCTATTAAAAGTATCCTTTTTGCATTTGGATTACCAAGTGTGCTTTGATTGGCTAAGACTATCATTCATCTTCTTAGTTCTCTTAATCTCTTCTCAAGTTATAATTTATTCTTCTTACTATATAAGAGGTGAAACTTTTGTTAATCGTTTCATATATATAATATTAGGATTCATCTCATCTATGGTTCTGTTGATTATATCTTCGGATGGATTAAGATTGATATTGGGTTGAGATGGGTTAGGTATCACTTCATATCTATTAATTATATTTTACAAAAATTATAATTCTTCCTCTAGAGGAATAATTACTATTTTAAGAAATCGAGTAGGTGATGTACTAATTTTATGGTCATTAGGGCTAATATTTTACTCTAAGAGCTGAGATTATATATTCTTAAGATACTTCTCTTTATCAATTATGCTCTTCTTTATTTTATCTTCTTTTACCAAAAGAGCTCAACTACCTTTTTCCGCATGGCTACCAGCAGCCATGGCGGCTCCTACCCCCGTCTCATCCCTAGTCCATTCATCCACACTAGTGACAGCCGGGATTTATCTGATAATTCGTTTGTCTCCTTCATTTGAAGAGAGAGGTTGTCTTTTACTCGTTGTCATAGGGGCCTTAACTTCCTTTTTTTCAGGCCTGGCTGGGTTCGGAGAAAATGATCTAAAACGAGTAATTGCATTATCTACATTAAGCCAGCTAGGAGTAATAATATTTTCTCTAGGTTTAGGGCTCACTCTATTTTGTTATTTTCATCTTTTTGCCCATGCACTTTTTAAGGCTCTTCTTTTTATATGTTCGGGGGTCGTAATTCATTCACTAGGGGTACAAGATATACGTCGAATAAGAACTACAAAGATACAGTATAAACTGTAAAAAAAATTGGTACAAATTAAGAAGACAAGTCTATTTAAGCATTAGCACTATTTTGGTGAAAATGACACGTTCATGACCTTCTTTGCCCTTTTAAGTCCCAAATTTTTAAAATGTATCACTTTTAGGCTCTTTTCTGGCATTGGAATCTGGAACAAAGGAATATGTCCTACCTTATGTACCTCCAGAGGGTAAAACATATTAAACTGTCACTTATTTTTTCTCCTTGATGGAGATCCTTGACGAGGCAAAAAACTTCAAAAAAGCATCAAAAATCTGTCTAGTCCAGTTTTGCTTTGTTTTTATAAGTCTGGCAAAATTTTCAGGGGTCAGGGGCTGATAAGTGTTTTCGTTTTTCTTGTTTTTTTTTATTAGAGCCTAATGACACAAAAATGAGCGGGAGGGGGTCAAACTGTAATCAATCGAAATTGTTTTTTATAAAACATTTAATGTGAGTTGCGCAAATCAAACAGTTCGTGGTAACGAACTTTGAGCAAGGAGCGATGTTGCTCAATGGTAACCGAAACTCAAATAGAATCAAATTTTGATGCTTATCCAAATTTTTTTAAATTCATCGAATTTTACTGTACCAATAGCAAGTTAAGAGCCTAAGAAAATTTGCCAAATTTTTAAAAAGGGGGGAAAACACTCAAAAAGTCAAGTGATCTTAATGAAAACCAAACCATCAAATTCATCAAACCAGAGAACTCTACTGAAGAGGTTTCAAGCTCCCATGTGCAAAAATATGGAATTTTGTATTTCTTGCCAGAAGAAAGATTACGGATACGTGTTAATTCTATATTTTGTTTGTTTGTTGTTTTTTTTTTGCTTTTTTTTGTTCCTTTTCCCGAGGGGTAGTCATATCAAATAGTAATTGTAGATTGGTAAAAGGCTTATTTTATCGGGATTTAAGAGTTTTACTGCCCTTTTTTGTGACAAAAAATATTGGAGGGTAGCTAACTGCAGAGGTTTCAAGCTCCTTTGTACAATTAAATAAAAAAAAAAAAAAACAGGTTTTTTTAAAGGAAAGTAAGGAGCAGCATTAAAACTTAAAACGAACAGAAATTACTCCTTATATGAAAGGGGCTTTTCCTCCTCAGCGCCCCACTCTCTACGCTGAAGTTTGACTCTTTCTCTTAACTCTATTTTTAAAACAGTAAAAAACTTTAGCGTAAAGAGCGAGGCGTTAAGGAGGAAAAGCCCCTTTCGTATACGGAGTAATTTCTGTTCGTTTTAAGTTTTATATTGCCCCTTACTTTCATTTTAAAAACTTTTTTTATTTAATTTATGGACGTTTTTGAATTAATGCATGCTTTGATCTTGGCTCTCCGCACATAAATAATTTAAAACGAAATTTGCATATTAATTAAATGTAATTAACCGGAATATTTTGAGAAAAAAGTAGCGAGGGAGGAGGCCTAGTTGCCCTCCAATTTTTTGACTACTTAAAAAAGCTACTAGGACTTTTAATTTTTTACAAACTTTTTCATTGGTAAAAAATATACTTAACTTAAGAATTAATTTACGTAACGAACTTCTATATTCGTATGTTTTTATTGCGTGTATGAGGGGGTTCAACCCTCGTCGATATCTCGCTCTTTACCCTAAAGCTTATATTTTGTCCCAATTCCTTAAGAATGACCTCTGAATCACAAAGGTCGTAGAATAAGTAGTTTAAATTACTAAAAATACTTTAGCGTAAAGAGTGAGGTATAACGAGGAGGTAAACCCCTCATATATGTAATAATTTTTGTTCGTTTTGAATTTTAATGCTGCTCTTTACTTTCAGTAGAAAAGAATTTTCTTATTTATTTTTTCATTGTTTTTTTTTTAAATAATGCTAGAAAACCCTGCGCCCCCTTCATTGAAATTTTCTTCCCCCATGACAAGTTTCTCCATGGAAATATCCTCCCACGTAACCCCCGTCAAATCTCCCCCCTAAACAAAAAAAATCCCCCTGAAAACGTCTGTACACTTCCCAGTAACCATTACTATATGTAAACAGAGGTCAAAGTTTGTAACTTGCAGCCCCTCCCAAGGGGACTGTGGGGGAGTAAGTCGTCCCTAAAGACATAGTTATTAGGTTTTCGACTATGATGAATAAAATGGCAATCTCAGAATTATAATCCGGTGACTTTTGGGAAAAAATGAGCGTGGGAGGGGGCCTAGGTGCCCTCCAATTTTTTTGGTCACTTAAAAAGGGGACTAGAACTTTCAATTTCCGTTAAAATGAGCTCTCTCGTGACATTCTAGGACCACTCAGTCAATATGATCACCCCTGGAAAAAAATCAAATAAACACGCATCCGTGATCCGTCTTCTGGCCAAAAAATGCGAAATTCCACATTTTTATAGATAGAAGCTTGAAACTTCTACAATAAGGTTCTTTGATGGTGTGATTTTCGTTAAGATTGTATAACTTTTGGGGGGTGTTTCCCCCTATTTTTTGAAATGAGGCAAATTTTCTCAGGCTCGTTACTTTTGATGGGTATAACTGATCTTGATGAAACTTATATATTTAAAATCAGCAATTAAATGCGATATTTTTGATATTGGTATCAAAATTCCATTTTTTAGAGTTTCGGTTACTATTGAGCCGGGTCGCTCCTTACTACAGTTAGTTACCAAGAACTGTTTGAAAATTTGAAATTTTGTATTTCTTTCCAGGAGGAAGATACACCCTCCTATGCTCATTTTTTCCCTAAGTCACCTGATAAAAATTATGAGATATTCATTTTTTTTTTCAGTCTAAAAAAATCTAATAATTATGTCTTTGATGATGACTTAAACTCCTACAGTCCCCGGGAGAAGGGCTACAGGCTATGAATTTTACCCATTGCTTACATAAAGTATTGGTCACTGAGGAGTATACAGACGTTTTTAGGGGACATTTTTCTTGTGGGAGGGTGGGGCTACTTGAGAGGATCTTTACATGGAGGTATATGTCATGGGAAAAGGAAATTTTCTATGGAAGGAAAGCTAAATTTTACAGCATTTTCAACTTGAGAAAGGAGCGATATTAAAACTTAAAACGAACAGAAATTGTTTCGTATAGTAGGGGATCGCCCCCTTGGTAGTACCTGCCTCTTCACGCCAAAGTTGTTTTTAGCACTGTTAAAAGAGCATTTTGTTCTTTTTGTTCAATTGTTCAATTGTTGTTTTTGTTCTTTTGTTCAATTGTTGGTTTTTCTTTTTTGTTCAATTGTTTTTTTTTGTTCAATTGTTGTTTTTTCTACAGGCTTTTTTGTTCTTAAAGAATCTCATTCTTAAGGAATAGGGACGAAATTTGAACTTTAGCGTAAAGAGCGATGCATTGATGAGGGTGCGACCCCCAGTCATATATATAATACTTTCTGTTGGTTTTAAGTTTTAATGTTGCTCCTTACTTTAAGTTGAATTTTTTTTTAATAATGTTTAAACACAATCGACAGTTTGATATATTTAGTTTATTATTTTGATCCCTTCTTCGTGAACTGTGTTTCTTTTTGGGTATTTACTAAAAATTAGTCATAGATGGGAGTCAAACCCGGGGCAATCAATAATGGGCCAAGCCCATCAACAAACTTATTATCGTTAAACATAATTTTAGTTTAGTTTTGTCACTCGAATATTGGTAAACTAAAAAGAAGAAATTGGATGGTAATTTTAGAAACGATTGTGTTACTTACGTATAGACAAGGTGAACACACTTTTTGATCCCATTTTCTATATTCTTTCAAAATACAATAATCATTTATTTTGTAATGTATATTTAAAGCCCTTAAATAGACCCTAAAGGTATACCCAATTGCTGCCACTACTCGATAAGACTATTGAGAGTAATAGTAGTACGTTGATTATTTTATGCCCCTTTTCGTTATAATAGTCCTTACCCTGACAATGCACCTCGCTCCTTCTGATGGTTCAAAATACAGTCCTAAATGATATTTTCATCGTTGTCTGATTTCTCTGTTAAAACAGATTTGCTGAATTGACTTCACGAAACTCGTGAAAGTAACTCTGTCTGAGCGATTTCAAAGGAAATGTTAAAATTAGATGTCACTGTAAGGTTTTTAAATTGGATTTGCGGATTATCACATTTAAATCACATTAAATTGGGAACGGATTACCACATTTGAAAAGAGCATAAAACCAGGCATCAAGTTGTGGGACCACCTTGTCCCTCTATAAGTAGTGGAATCGTGTCTAAATTACCACTGAATAATGGAGACCCATAGCTCCACATCTGGCAAATGTAACTGAGCCCAGTCTCATCAGCCCGGCGAGTTTGTCTCATTGCATTCAGTTGTCGCCC